>NC_056751.1:303862323-304158746 GCF_019279795.1 Protopterus annectens
TAATCTGTACACATACATCATGACATGGTTGTAGGCTCTGTGTTGGCTTGATGTCAAAGCCCTGTGAGGCGTCCTACAGATGCATGTTTCTGGTGAGCTACATGCAACAGAGAGCATAATAATGTTCTGATGAGATTATACTACAGTTCTGTCATGCAGTCCAGAGATCTGAATCTAATGGCCAGACTAGTGATGTGCAACATACGTTTGTACTGAATATTCATTAAAGAAAACAGTTAGAAAGTAATGAGACACATTGCAGTTGTTGTCTTCACAATCCTTACAAAAGACTACACTATAAAGTAGTGAAATGATGATGCTATCCATTGTACAATGTAGCAAGGCAAATATAATTCACAGTTGCAATTAACATTTAAACAACACAAATGTAGATATACTAAGCAATAATGTAGCTAAGCACCCTGTGCATCAGACACAAAGTTTTATTTTCACTGAATCCAAAAGAGAGAAATCAGGGACATGGCACAGTTATTATCACTTGCATAGGGTGTTGTGGGTGGGTGGGGGACAGGAGGTCTAGGTGATGTCAGTGACCTACCCATCCTGTCTTGAAACATGGACCAAGGATTCTAACAGGTACACGAGTCCAAGGGTGGGCAGGAGACCCCACGGCGCAATGAAAGTGAGGGCTGGCATCCGCCGGTTGAGGCAGGATTCCCCCCACCCCAATGTGGAGTGCGCACTGCCAGCCCGTCTCACCCATCCTGTCAGGGAGGTGGAGTGTGAGCGCACCTGGTGGGAACTGAAAGATACTGAACTATGCCTGGGCAGGGCAAAACCAGAGGAAACTCTGGTGGAGGTCCGTAGCAGTCCTGACATGCAAATCAATCATCCAACCTGGGTATAGGAGTGAAAGACTAATCGAACCATCTAGTAGCTGGTTCCCTCTGAAGTTTACCTCAGGATAGCCAGCGCTCAGCGGACACAGTTTTATCTGGTTAAGCAAATGATTAGAGGTCTTGAGGCCGAAATGATCTCAATCTATTCTCAAACTTTAAATTGGTAAGAAGCCCAGCTTGCTGGCTTGGAGTTGCCTGTGGAATGTGAGCACCCAGTGGGCCACTTTTGGTAAGCAGAACTGGCGCTGCGGGATGAACCAAATGCCAGGTTAAGGCACTCGATGCTGATGCTCATCGGACCCCAGAAAAGGTGTTGGTTGATATAAACAGCAGGACAGTGGCCATGGAAGTCGGAATCCGCTAAGGAGTGTGTAACAACTCACCTGCAGAATCAACTAGCTTTGAAAATGGATGGCACTTGAGCATCAGGCCCATACCTGGCCATCGCTGTCACTGGGAGCCGAGGGCTGTCATGGTGGCATTGAAGCCCAGAGTGAGGGCCTGGGTGGAGCCACCATGGGTGCAGATCTTGGTGGTCATAGCAAATATTCAAACGAGAGCTTTGAAGGCCGAAGTGGAGAAGGGTTCCATGCAAACAGCAGTTGAACATGGGTCAGTCAGTCCTGAGAGATAGGGGAGTCATTCCAAAGAGATAGGCAATGGCCTCTGTCACCCTCAGCTGATCAAAAGATAGTTGGGTTCAGATCCCCGAATCTGAACTGGCAGAGATGGGTGCCTCAAGGCATCCAGTGCAATGACTTAAATGATCCCGGAGAAGCTGGCAGGGGCCCCTGGGAGAGCTCTCTTTTCTTTTTAAAGGGCAGGGCACCATGGAATGGGTTCACCCTGAGAGAGGGGCCCGTGTCCTGGAAAGCATTGAGGTTCTAGCAGCATCAGGTGTGCTCTCACCAGCCCTTGAAAATCTGGAGGAGAAGGTGTAAGTCTCACACCGGGCCATACCCATACCCACAGCAGATCTCCAAGGTGAACAGCCTATGGCATGTTAGAACAATGTAGGTAAGGGAAGTCGGCGAGCCAGATCCTTAACTTCGGGATAAGGATTGGCTCTAAGGGCTGGGTCAGTCGGGCTCGGGCATGAAGCGGGGCTGGGCACGTGCTGCGGTTGGACAAGGTGTCACCCCCTTGCTGTGCTCCCCCCTCCCAGGGATGGCTGGGTGGATAGCAGCCACGACTCTGGATGTGCACCAGGCCCTTCCTGTGTATCACCCCAGCTGTGGCGGGTGCCAGTCCTGACCAATGTCCTGCATCATCCAGTAGCTAGCAGCTGACTTAGAACTGGTGCAGACTGGGAGAATCTGACTGTTTAATTAAAACAAACCATCACAAAGGCCCAAGACGGGTGTTGACGTGATGTATTTTCTGCCCAGTGCTCTGAATGTCAAAGTGAAGAAATTCAATGAAGTGCGGGTAAACGGCAGGAGTAACTATGACTCTCTTAAGGTAGCCAAATGCTTCATCATCTAATTAGTGACACAAATGAATGGATGAATGAGATTCCCACTGTCCCTACCTACTATCCAGTGTAACCACAGCCAAGGGAACAGGCTTGGCAGAATCAGCGGGGAAAGAAGACCCTGTTGAGCTTGACTGTAGTCTGTGTAAGAACAGGGAAGCAGGCCAGCTGAACCATGTAACTGCTGTATGTGTGCCTGTAGGGGTCCTCCATTTGAATGTAGTGTGTGACAATGTGCATGCACACAGCCAAACTTAGTGCTAGCTCTTCGTCTTGGTATGTTGGAAAGGTGTGAGCTGTGCATGGTAGAGTTGTCAGTTCATTGTTGTTGCCTCTGACCATGAGACCTGGCTCTGCCAGGAGATGCACTGGCACCTCCACACCCAAGGTCAGTTGCGGTGCTACTACCTAGCTGTGACTGTTGTCTGTTGGATGTGATCTCTTCATAGGAATGCCCAGAGCCACAACCCCATGGCCTGCCATATCTGGGTGTGGACAGCACATTCCCTGATGGTGCAAGGGAAGTACTGCCACTATGGGAGCATGATAGAACATGGCCACATTGGATTGCAGAAGATGGTGTGGCTGACCTATGGTTACATGAACGTCCCCCTCCCAGCAGATGTGTCATTATAGACACTGCATGGACCATGATATAAACCCCTCATTTCATCACAGATACTCCATGTTCCAAAGTGTCATTCAACAGATCCATTGAATTGGCTACACGGTGGAGACAGTCATGGATGTCAGACTGTGCCACATCTAGAACCCTGAGCATTTGTCTGGAGCACCTTTCAGAACATGCCTGTGCCTCCAAAATGGCCCTAAATATCCATTAAGTGACATGGGAAGAGACACCTGCACCAGGTGGTGGAGGGACAGCAAGCCTCATCTGAACATCCCTGTCAACCCTCCTGTGTGACACTTCACCAACATTTTGGCTATGGACAGATTCAACAGTCAATGAAGCCACAGTAGCCACACTGTCCTGATCAGTGTCCTCATCCTCAACCTGTCCAGTATCTCTGCTGAATGGCCAAGCAACACAGATTGGTATAATTTCAAGCAATCATCCTAACAGGTTGTGTGATCACTAAGTGCAGTACATCCACATCTATTTAATATAATATAAGTACAAATAACAGCTGGTAGCTTGATATCAGTTAAAATACATTGTGGAAGATTGTTGTGTGATGGATAACTTAAAGTTGTGTTTGCTGCCAAGCTGTTTGTGTTGCCAACAGGGATAAGGCACCCATTCTGTTTTCCAAAGGTGCATTGGAGTGGGACTGGAAATTCAGACCTCTGCAAACATACCTCCTGCACAGTAACAAATTGTATTTCCCCTTTTTTTCCCTTTCACCTACTGTCTTATTTTAGTAGGTGATTGGGGTGGGGGTGAATTGTGGAGGTGCATTGTTTACCCAATGCACTGCTAAGCACAAACAGGTTTGGCTATGCTAATCAGTTTTCTGCGTAGAGCAGCATTGTGGAAAATGTATGGCTGGGCCACCCAGGTAGCGGACAGGACCCAGAAAGCCAAAAATAGAAACCAGATGCTTTCTAGTAATGTAATTGTGCATTGTGCAAAATGTTAAGCGCCATTGTGCTGTAGTTAACAGTGAGAACTTAACAATGAATACTAAGTTAGGGGATGTTACGTAACTTACTCTGTGGCAACAGGTGTTAGGTCTAGGTATGAAGTCTAGATGGTCCTGGGTTCAAGTACAAGGTGTGCAGTCTTTGTTTTACTGTTGTGACATTGCAATATTTAGCAATGAACTGATACACACAGAAAGGATTTCACAATTTTCCTGTGGCAAATAGCTGTCAGTGCAGGACTAACATCCATATGGTCCATGGTTCAAATACAGTGTATGTCATTCAATTTTAATGTTGTACCAATTCACATTATAGTCACTCTCACTTATAGTATGGAACCTAGTGTAGCTTATATAATATTTATATGACTTAAGACTGAGACAGTAATATTGTGTCAGTTATGTAATTATTTATTAATCTATGTATTGTCTAGTTAATAGCAAAAAGTATGAGTGTGGGTATAATATGTACTATGTTCAGGCAAGTATATTCCTTCTAAGTGGCTTGGCATGCCCTTCCCATTGGACCAACACAGTTATAGAATTGCCTCTATAACAAATAACATAGAAATTACATTAGTTACCAAATGTCTGCATCACTTACCATTGTTGCCAAATCAGAAAGTGCACCCTCTGAGTAAATGTGCAGTTGGCAGGAAAATATCATTCTACATTGGACTTGCTCTGTGACAGACATGGAAGGCGTTTCTGGTGAGGGCTTGAAATTTAGGCCTCAAAGGTGGGGTGTCCAGGAGTCCAGATTGTTTGTTGGACTCCTGGTGAATGACCATGGGCTGGTATCCCCCATACTGGTTTATAATGTAGGAACCACTAATGAGACCTGAGGATGAGGAAGAGGGATACACTAGACAACTGGACAGAAGAATGTTGGATTGGTGGCACCCCACAGATGTGCAAGTATGACTTTCAGACATTACTTGTAATAGTTTAAAGCTGCATATAATCAGGCTTGGTATTCATAATGGTATTCATTTCTGTTCAGTTTTTCCACAGCTGAGGTAGATCATGAGCTGAATGTTAGACCCCATGAAAGTCAATTGGCAAGGATATGAGCATGTGGTATGTATGCATCACAACAGTACTGTTATTGTAGCATTAAAAGTTAAAGACTGATTTGTAATACCTCTCAACTGTACAAGTTTTGCAGAATGCTCAGATTGTTGCCTCATAATTTTGATTTGTTTCTCATAAATTGTGTTTATTTGGCAAATCCTAGCCAAAGCATTGAGGAATGCCGTCAGAAAATGACATTTGTGTCTTATGCTTCATACCTTTCAGAACATCTGTGTTACTACTAAGCTTGTTATGGTGTCACTTTTCTAGGTTTGTAGAAGAATATGTAAAATGTGTTGTTATTTAGACTTGGACCACATTTGTGGTTGTAAGAGGTTGTGGGGCATGAGACTAGTTGCCATGTAATGCAGTAAAACCTGTCAAATGTACAGATTTCCACAGATTGTCCAATCTTTGTATAGTTACAGATATAACTGTGGTTTTCATTCGCATACTTGCATAAGGGATGAGGACTGACATCACTAAATAATGTCAGACATGTTAGATTCAGACCCCAGATCCTTCAAAAAAGTCATGCAAGAGTAAAACCAGTCACTGTATCAGCTTAATAGGTTTGTAAGAGCATGTATGTAAGAGTCATCCCTATTTTTTGGACTCCCCCCCCCCATTCCATATGACTTTGTCCACATTTATTGCTATAAGAGTTTGAGCCCTAAGAATATAGTACTATAAAATAGAGCATATATCTCACAACTGTAAAAGGAAAGTATGCATGCAGTACTCTGTGGGAACATTATGGTAGTAGACAGTAATCAGCAGTTGTGGGTTCATACACCACAATTACCAGATGAACAATTACTGTTATGTTTTCATCATTCTTGCACTGTAACTGCAGACCTCTCTAGCAGTGGCAGAAGTGGCCTGCTGGAAAATATAATTAGTAGAATTGGAGCCTGCATATGGGCAATATATGCACACATCAAGGATTGCTGCCTCAAATCTATACTATAGTGTGCATCTGTTATCAAGCAAGTATTCAGACATGTTATAAAATGTTTGTTTAGAGTTTGTACTGTTTATAGTAAAGGTAACAACAGAGTGAAATAATGGTATCACTGCTCTATATGTCACTTATGATGTTGCAAATGTTCTCCCTTTTTCTCTCTCCCTGCCCCTTATGGTCTTTTTTCCCTTTTTTCCATAGCACAGTAGGGTAGGCCTGTCCCATGGGAGGCACCTGGCCATATTCCACTGGCTACAGAACCACATTCAAGCAGATCAGGGGACACACCCTCTGCTGCCCTTGCACTAACTGGGCCCGCAGGTAGTTCTGCCCTGCAGGATAGGCCAGTGGTTCCCACTGGGAACAGTGAGAGAGGTGGTGATTTTATCAGCCACAATGGACTTCCAGGGTTGGTACACTGGATTGTGTGCCAAACAGTTGGTGCACACCTATGCTGGCTGGGCACACTGCTCTATTTCATTGTTCTGAATAATACAAGGAGATGCAAAGGTGACAGTGATGACAGTCCATTGGGTGAGGACTCATTTCTCACTGTCTCCAAACTTGACATCCATGGGCTCTTGATGTTCCACCCTCCACAGCCATGGCGTTCACCCCTCTCTTGTGTCCTTCATCATCCCTGTATCTGGTCTTGTATGTCCTGTCTGTCTGTCATTTCTTACTCACCTACCCACCTTACCTTATCCACACATACCTAGGCCTCTACCCCACCATTCCTCTCTCTCTGCCAAAAAGGAAAAAAAACGGAACCTGTCCCAAAAAAATGTCCCATACATAGCTCTCCATTTCACACCAGTGTTTTCGTGACACCCTTGATTTGATCCAGTTGGCTATACAACATGATTGTGTTGTGGTCAACTCTCTCTCTGGAGGTGACAATCCAAATTAAGCTCATAGTCTTCATATATTATCAGGTTTTGCTGTTGCAGAAATGGATAGGTGTGGTTTTTTCCTATACCCTTCCTGCACATTTCTGCCCTCTTTTCACTTTATTTTCCCCCTGCTTGCTCCTCATTTCACCACTGTCCTGTCCTCCCCATTTCATTTCTTTAGAGAATCTGTGAGCAATGCTTAGTGATGGTGCGCCTCTTACAATGATGTGTGCCTACGGGAAAAGCAATTACAACTACTATATAAACCTGTATTTGAAACCACTCCCATCTTCCACAAAAAAAAAAGATAACACAGATTCATAAGTATCCCAATTTATAATAATTCTTTACACTTAAAAGTATGTGAAACTGTTATATACACCTGCATTTGAACCCAGTACCATCTAAACCAAAACATAGTTGGATCAATGCATTAACAGATAGTGCTACAGAGTCGGTTGAGTAGCAAGTGTATTTTACACACAGTAGAAAATTGAAGACTTCACTGCTGTTTCATACACCGGCTACTTAATAGAATCTTTGTCTGCAGGTAGTAATTGACTTCAGCCAATGATAAGTTCCTTTCTTTGGCCACATAGAACTGGTTCCAAATAAAGCTGTAGCCAATACTATTCCATACTATTCTCATTTCTGTTATTTATTAACATTTTTATTTGCCTGGCTTAGTGACACTACATGATGCACAGCATGGTGCACACATGCTTTATAAAAATAAATAGGGATTGCGCACTAAGGTTTTGTAAAACATTAATGTATATTGTGTACTGATACTTCATACACAGTTAATGTTGAAAATATGACACTGGTGATAAGAAGCATGCTCTGGCGAGTGCAAAGGGTAAATATGACCATAGCATGTTACAGTTAATATTATAGGTTCATAGGTTCATAGGTTCATACTAGGCTATCTGCCCTAGGGCATTTATAAGCCTAGCCAGAATGTGTTTGGCTTTCGCCACCCATTTTAAATTTATTTTGCTATGCCCTTTTTCGAGGTTAGTATACTGTGCCTCTGTCTAACAGTGACACAGAAGTGATACCCGGGGTAAACCTACGATCGCCCATCCACTCATCAAGATTCCTCTTGAAGAGAGTCAATGAGGGACTCTGCCTAACCTGGACTGGGATTTTATTCCAGAGTGAAGGGAGCCTCTGGGTTATGAATCTGTCCCTCCACCATGTCCTATTTATTTCAGTGCTGAGGTTCAAGTCTCTCAAGCGCGTAGCTCGATGGGATTTGGATTTTCTGAGGTGCAGCATGTCCATTAATTCCGGATTGGACATGGCTTTATACGTCAGGCACAGATCGCCTCTGAACAGGCGGTATGCCACTGAGTAGAGCTGGAGTTTCTTTATCCGGGCAGCATATGGCATCTGTTTGAGCCCTTTGATCCTCTTGGTGAGGTACTTTTGGGGTCATTCCAGTTGCTGCAGGTGTCTGGTAAGGTACATCCCAAAAGGGGCATTGTACTCAATTATGGGCCTGATGAGGGATGAGTAAAGAGGCACGATGACCTCCCCTGATCTAGATGTGAATCCCTTCATGATTAGGTTATTAGATTATTGAGTGTATAAAATACACCTGCTAAAGAACTCACTCTGTGTCCGGATGGGTTAATGCATTTTTGTTAGAGACAGATCGTACTGGGTTCAAAATGGGGTGTAGGCATGAATTTTACAAGTTGTATGCTAATTTTGCATACATTTACTGATGCTATTGCCTTTTACGGTTGCCTAGCAATGGTGCACATTGAGGACCATCATACAATGATTCTTTAAAGAAAAGAAATGGGGAAGATAGGAAAGTGGTGAAATGGGGAGCAGGCAGGGGGAAAAACAAAGTGAAAGGAGGGCATGGTATAGAAAAGAAGCATAGCTATCCATTTCTTCAACAGTAAAAACTGATCAGATATATACAATATTAGCTGAATTTGGACTTTCAACTCCAGAGACAGAGGTGACACAACATAATCATGTTGTTTAGCCAACTGGACCGAATCAAGTGTGTCAAGTAGGCATGTGTGCGAAATGGAGAGCCATGTATGGAATGATTTTTTTTTTTTTTTTGGTACAGGTGCCCTTTTTTTTTGGTAAGAGAAGAATGTTGGGGAAGGGACATAGGCATGTCTGGGGCAGACAAGTTGGCAAGGGATGGTGAAGGACATAAGAGGGGGATGGACACCATGGCTGGGGTGAGGGTGGAGAAATCGAGGTCTCTTGGACATCAGGATGGGTAACAGTGGGAGTGAAGTCCTCACCCAGTGGAGTGTCACCACTGTCCCTTCACTGCACTGGCAGCTGCAGTACTCGACGTGTGTGCCTACAATGGGTACTCTGTACTTGGACAGACAGCAGGTGCTCCATCTGACATAGGCGTGTGTCCACGGTGCAGTGCACAATCCTACGCACCATACCTGGCAACTCATTCCAGGTGATAAATGCACCCCTTTCATCACTGCCCCCAGAGAGGAGCACAGGCCTTTCCACTGGGGCAGAATTACCTGAGGGCCCATGTAGTGCAGGGGGAGAAGAGGGGCTGCTGCCAGGCTGCAGTCCAGATGTGCTGGGCCTCGGTGCTGTAACCAGTGGAGTGAGAGTAGGAGGATCACAGGGGACCTGCTTACCCTGCTGTGCTGTAGTAATATAGAAAACATGAACATACAATTATACATTTAAAAATAAATAAATAAATGAAAATAAAAAGTTAGACACACAAAAATAGGTGAACAAAGAAAAACAAAAAATAACCATATTAATAACAAAAATAAAAATTATATAACAATCACAAACAAAATCAGAAATAATAAATTAAAACAAAGAAATATACAATTATACATAACAAAATTAAAAAAAACAATAAAAAAAGAAGAAAAGTAGTGGGGTGAGAGAGAAAAGGAAAACATTACTAACTTCATAGTTAATATACAAAGGCTTTCTACAATTATTTCACTCTATTCTGTTATGTTTTGCTTTTAACACTACCAGCTCCTAAGAAATTTCTTTATTACTTTGAAGACTACCCAGTTACTAACAGATGGACACTGTAGTACTGATCAGATTGCAGCCCACAGTTATTCATGTGTACATATATTGCACATATGCATCCTTACATTTGACAGCAGGCCAGTCATGCCAGAGTTATTGAGAACTGAAAGTAACTTGCTATAATGATGATTAGCTAACAGTATCATGTATATAATACCAAAAACCTAAAACTGTTGTACAGCCTATTGCATAGTTGGGAAGTGTGGTCTTTGAACCCACACTGCTGACTAGTATAATACTGTACTTTTCTTTTGGGCTACAGACTACTGCATGCATACTGTCCTTTTACACTTTACACATACCTGCTCACTTTTAGTTGAGAATGTGAAATGGTTGCTTTGTGTTATAGAGTATGCCATGCATACTTTAATTTACAGTTGAGATATGCATGCTTAATTATATACAACTGTCTGAAATATCAAGCAATCCATCTTTAACAGTTAAAGCTACAATAACAGTACTTTGTATATGCCTACATACCACATGCTTCCCTCATCCTTGCCAGTCACACTCCATGAGACCTCACACTCAAGACCCTTTCTTCAGCAACCGTAGAAAAGTAAAACAAAACAGAATGACATTATGACTATCAGTCTTCACTATATTCAACTATAACTTTTACTGTTGGTCAATGCATTTTATACTTGCACATCTGTGGAGTGTTCTCCTCTCTACATTCCCTGATACACTGATCAAGGGTATCCCTATTCCTCCTATGGAGGTTGTCTTAATGATGATGACGCTGCTCACCAGTGTGTGGGGGATACCTGTCACACTGGTCAAAGCCCTAGCTAAACCAGTTCAGGCCTCAGACTTATACTGAGAACCTGAGTAGTCCTGCTGCAATAGGCATGGTCCATGTTCCTTTACTAGGATCCCAACAAAGACTTTGGACTCCTGAACACCCCAAAGCTGCACATGGATGTGTACACCCTCTCCAACATCAGCTATGTCTCCTAAAGATCAAGCTAAAAGTCTAATGAGCATTTCCCACCAATTCCGCATTAAATATATGTTTTACTGCCAATTGCACATATTGAGCTTACTGAGAGTGTGCACTACCTGTTTTTTGCTACATTTAAAATGTTACGCACCACTTACAATCACACAAACATAGTATTTCCAAGTATATTTGAAATACAGCCACTTATGTAGCTCTGTTATTCAAATGGGATTGCAGAAATATACTTGCATCAACATAGACATAGTACACATTATATCCACAATCATATTTTTCATAATATACGCACAATACCCATACAATTGATTAGATAAAAATAACTGACACAATATTAGTGTCTCAGCCCTCATACATGTAAATATTAATATCAGCTACACTATCAGAGGTGTTATGAGTGAGACTAAATATGATGTGATGTGGAACAACATTAAAAGTGTCTGGCATATGCTTTTTTTCTAACCCAGGACCATGTGTATAGTAGTCCTAAACCTACAGCTCTTGTCACAAGAAGGTTGAGAAAACACCTGTACTACAGCCCCAAACCATTTGCACTCCAGACCTAGACTTAATACCTCTTGTCACATGACATCTCCTATATTAGTATTCATTTTTAACTTGATAGTGTTATCACAGTGCAGCCTCACTTACCAGGTTTATGCAATGCCCAGTGGTATTAATTGAATGCATCTGGTTTCTATTTTTGGCTGTCTGGGTCATGTCCGATACATGGGTGGTCCAGTCATGCAAACGAGCTAAGCATCATGCAAACATGTGAAAAAAAGCAAAATAAAATGCAGAATGCATGAATGAGCCAAACATCACACAAACGTGCAAAAAAAAAAAAGAAAGAAAGAGAAATGAAAAACAATGACATATATGAAATTAATAAATCCAGGATGACATATCTATGGCAGGGTCCCTTGTACAATTTTTCCTTATTTAAATGTGTTTGGGTCCCTGCCAAATTTTGAACAAGGGAAAGCAATTACTGTTATTCCTCTCAACTGTACAGATTTTCACAGAATGTCGATTTGTGCTTCATGTTTTTGGTCTGTTCCTCATAAAATCTGTCGATTTTTGGCAAATCACTGGCAAATCATTGGGGATTTAATTCAGAAAATAATGACAGACATTTGAAATTCAGATTTTATACCCTTTGGAACATTCATGCTACTGCAAAACCTGTTATTCTATCAACATTTTAAGGTTGTAAGGGCAGTATTTAAACATTGCTCCTATTTTTGGCCCTTTGTCACCCCAGTATTTATAGCTTTGTTCAGATTTTTTGCTGTAAGAGGTTGAGAGGTCTGATTGCCGTGCTGCAGACAGCAACCTTACATGGAAATGCTATCTGCATTCCTGAAGAGGTTTTGCAGATGTAATAACACTGCTGCATGTCGCGAAGCCCTGTTTAAGTGTGCTGCACTTCATTAATATGGATTTTGTGGCACCACCACAGGCACAACTTTGTGTACATGGAAACACTCCATACAGGCTCTACACAAACCCTAAATGGAGTTTCTTGAATCCTGCCCTTAAAGAAATATACTGGCATGCCTCTAAACATCTTAGATAGAGTATGCAGTCAGGACAAAGCCTAAAATAACGGGGGACAAAGGCCCAAAAATACGGACAGATTTTACATATTGCTTTTATAAACTTAGAAAGTTGCTTGAATAAAATGATTTGTGTTAGCATGCATTTTCTAAAGGATATGAAATGTATGTTATTATTTAGTGACTTCAAAACTCAGTGATTTGTAAGAAAACCACAAAGACAAAAAATATGAGGCAAAAATCTAAGCAGTTGAGAGGTATGTAAGCTGGGCATTTATTGACACTTTTTGTCATGACAATAGCACGATAACCCTTTCTTGAAAAAAGATTGCCAACCCATCAGTATTAAAATAGTCAAACTATAACATTTTATGAGCTTCATTTTTTCTGTTTATAGTTCATCTCAAAGATTTTCACTTACACTTTTCAGTTACAGTTATTTTCACAATCTGGCACAGAAAAATATTTTATAACTGTGACCATTACTGAGATTATAAGGAAACAAAAAATGATTAACCTGTGGGAATCTTAAAATCTGTATATTGCTAAGTCTGAAAATAAAAAGGTCAAATAGAAACAAATTTTAGGAAATGTTTTCATTATTATTCAGTCTGTGGGAAATCTGCATTGAAAAGGAAACAAATTACATACTTTGATGGGTTTTAGATATGCTGATCTCCTGGACACAGTCTCAAAGGATCTGTTCACAGTCTAGTTGTCATTATTAAAAGGATCGTGTTACAGTCTCATGCAAAGCAGTGGCATGGGTCAACCCATGATGTTGTTATCACTGTAAAAGGGTTTCACTGGGAAAAAAGTCTTTGTATGGTATGTCTACCATCTTCTATGATGATCATGTTTATAACATTATAAGCTGCAGACTATAAAGATGTGAGTGTTTTTCCCTACCACTAATTTCTATAAATCAGGTTTTGTATCTTGACCTGACTCTTGCTATTAGCCTGTGGCCATACTGGACTTATACTTCTGTAGTCAATGTCTAAATTATTGCAGCATTGCATGAACTGGATGCTATCAAACATTTTAGAGTGGTGCCTGACATGATGGTTTTGGAAAGTCAAGCATTACACGGATTCTGTCTATTACTGGTATAATTACTTGAAAATATTGGTTCTGTTATTGGATGTCTAAAGTATTTATTAATAAGAATCTAAAAAAAAGTCCACTGGAGCTACAAGTGTCTCAACTAAAAACAGCTTAATATCGCAAGTAAAAATGTTCACAAATGCTTCATCAGGCTGATTAATAACACAAAACAAATAGCTTTTATAGCCAGTAAAATAGGTCACAGGTCACATGATCAGGACATTAATTAATCACAATAATAATTTAAAAACACACACACATCCTATATCTGATTATTTAAATCATATAGAATAGGTTTAATGCTTAAACTTCCATTCAATCAATGGGGTAAATGAGCTCTAAAATACAAAATCCACTTTAATTCCTGCTTTTCAGTAAAATTTATTAAACCCCCACTCTGACAGACATGTTAATAACCTGTAAAATACAACATTTAAAATAATGTGTAGCATCTGTCTTACTGATATGCCTGTATAATGCATTTGTTGTCACTTTCCTCAAGATTTCTGATAGGTGACCCCTATGCACTCCTTAAGTTTCCTGTTAGTCTTAATATAGTAAGCTTTACAGGTCATGTACTTAGTCATGTATACAAGATTCCTGGTGTCACAAGTCCCATATGTACACAGTTCAAAAGTAGTGCCATAAACAGGATGTCATATAGAAATGTGACAATAAATATGGTCACAATAAACACAATTATGGCATTTAAAAGTGCCTTGTTTAGATGCCTGAAAAGAACTGAAAAAACAAGATTGCTCCTTATAGCGTAGTCTATTTTTTAAATTCCTACATACTTTTTCGCAATCAAATTTCAGCTCATCCAAGCCATAACAGTTCAACCCAAGTATCTGTTCAGTAATAGACCAATATGTTTTAATAATATTTTGTACATCCCTAGTGTGACGGGTAAACATAAGCATATATCTAAACCCACCACTTGTCCTGCTTATATCCTCTTTGTATAAAATCAGATGGTAACTCATGCATTTGAATCAGCATAATATCATTGTTGGTGTTTAAGCACACTACCCTACCCATCTGTCCTACTACACTGTTGTCAAACACAAAAGATGGCTGCATGTTTTCTTTCTAAACAAAGATGTCTCACACTTAACAATCTGATCCTTCTTTATAGTAATGTCTACAAAATCTATCTGAGATGGATGTATGCATTTTTAAAATGTAAGAAATCTGTAGTATTAGAAATAAAGTTAAAAAACTATTCAAACAAAGTTCAGATCACCCTCCAAAATAAAGAAGAGGTCATCCACAAACCTTCTATAAAAAGCAATGTTGCTAAAGTTAGGATTAAAGGAAGCATTCAAAACAAATTGCTGTTCCATACATACATCACAGTATTAGCAGAGGTGTTTCTGATGAGGGTGCCCATCGCAACACCTTTACATTGCTTATATATGTTTTCCTGAAAAATGAAAACATTGTTGGTAAGCTCTATCTGAAGCATTTTTGTAGAATCTTAGTCATGCTCTGTTCAAACTGGTACCATAGTCAGTGTCTCTTCTCTGCTTGGCCTGTGCTTAGTGGTCTGTTTTTTGGATTTTTTTTCAGCACTAGAATAAATATAGCCTCCACTATCCCACTACACCTTAATTTTCCCCTCCACCTTCCATCTGTATTTAAAGAGCTACACAATACTTAGCTTGCAGTCTACAGATTCTTAATTGCTCTTTCCAACTACTGCATTTCTGAATCTTCCTCTTTGCCATTTAGCAGTTCTGTATTGGTTTGCTTTTTCCCTTTTGCATGCTCTGAAGATTCACTGATAATTATGTACTCTATTATTATAGTATATTTCAATGCTTATGTTTTTTTATTACTCTTAATACTAAATTGCATTTACAATAATAAGCATCCTTTGTTACTTATGTGCACATTTTAGCAGTACCAATTCTGTTGATTCTTATTGGTCATGCACTGGCCCTTAGGGGCTGAAACCTGCCCTGTTCACTCTCTCAGTGCTTGGGCTCAATTTGTTCCCCTACCCTACCCTCAATTCCCACCCACCCCTACAACTACAACTACATTTAAATTTCCCTAACACAACCCACTCAGTATATAAAATCGATCATTCACATCACAGCCCCATATTTGCTCTTACCTGTTATACATAGATATATTACAGCATCACACCACCATTTTTGGTCCGTCCCTCCTCTAGTGGTGTAGTGATAAGTATGCAGACTCTTTCATAGAAGTAGTGTTGGACATGGCAATGAGTTTTGGACTAAGGTCTGTTACTTTGTCTATAAGGACAGTTACTCCTCCACCTTACCTATGTTCTGGCCTCCTGTAATTGAATAAGTTATATTTTTCTTGAAAGGTGAAGAGGAATACTGAACCATGTCTCAGTAATAGCTATTATTATAGCGTGCTGGTAGTTGGTCCAGAGTTCAAATTGATCCCATTTGCTTCATGCACTTCAAAATAGAGGGAAGATGAGCATCTTTTAGCTGGATAGGACAGAGATTTAACTCTGTGCCATCAGTTTGAAGAATGATTAGTAAAATTGAGACAGTAAGTAGTTTAGCGTGATTAAGCATGTTGTCTAAGATTCCTCAAAAAAAAAGCCAAAACACGATGAACACTAGAATCTAAAAACTAAAATTATGGTTGAGACAAGACACAGACTATAATTTATTGTAGAGTATGCGCTTTCGTCTTGCAACATGCAAAACTTCTTCAGACTATTTGATCAATTAAAACATTCACATTAACATAATCAAATGAAACTCACATAAAAGAAAATACACCAACAAGATTAGCCTTAAAGGGCCACTACCCTCTAAAGGTGTGTGTCAAATTAGTCAATTAAATCTCCTGGCAACCTCTTAACTTAAAAATGATCCTGTATTAGTATGAATAAAAACTTTCCCTTATTGTACATATTTTTATCTTCTAAAAGTTTTGAGTTTTAAAAAAGGTGCAACTGTCACCACTTAATTTAATCCTGGCCAAACATATGAATTTCAGAAAATCTGCCAGTATGCTTCCCTGGCTTCAAGAATCAATTTCCATGGACCACCTCTTTGGTCCCATGTGATATGTTCCAAGGCCATAAATTTAAATGAATGTCCCGTAAATTCAGAAGTGTCTTTGTAAAGCACATTAGTTTTTTTTTTTGCTTTTCTTATAGCATATAAATATTCTTAAATTCAGTCGAACTTCTGTTCTGTTTTACCAATATAGAAACAGTGGCATTGCTGGTAAATGTCCACATAAACCAATGCTTTATTTTCACCGTCCACTTTAAATTTCATTCAAAACTATAATTCATTAATTATGAAGTTGTTTCCTGTTAATAATCATTTACAATACATACATCGACCACATCTAAATATACCTGTATTAGATGTTCTTTGTGGTCCCCTCCTCTGTAGTAAATTCTTGAGAATGCGTCCTCTTCTATAAACCACCAAAGGATCCTCTCCCACAAAGTCTCTGAGGTCACAATCTTTATATAAAATACCCAATATTTATTCAAGATAGATTTTATGATAAAACCGTTCAGCCCAAAAGTCATGATAAAAGATGTAGAAAAAGAAGTAGAGGAAAGGGATTGTTACTGATTACATTCAAAATGAGATTTTATAGTGCCATTCAATAATGAGGTGAAATAACCACTATACTTCTTTACAGTAACTTCATGCATTATTTCATGCAGCAATAATGTTACTGAATAAATCTGCAGTACCATGTGTATACACGAACAGTACATTGGCAGTCTATGCATTCAGTAAAGTAGTATTGCCCGAATGTAGCAGATACATTTATATGATACAACATGGCATCATCATTGCCAATACATGCCACACATAGTGCCATTATGCCCGTGTGACAGAATGACGTGTCATTCAAAACACAGGGACATGTTTTACTGTTGAACAGACATGACACGACAACCTACAAAGCATACCCATACCACTGTGTTATTTGTGATGTATGGGCAAAATATTGTTTGTCAGTTGTTGTTAATCCCACACATGTATACAGTGGAACTCTTGCAGCAGTAGTAGAATGTTAACTGTTGAAACTCATGGACAGAAGCAAAGTGCTATGCCTGCACAAGTGTGCCTATACAGTCAATCACTTATATGGCAAACACCATGGTGGCAGCATTACACAAGTGGATCACATAGACAATACTTATGGTCCTGAGGGTCTGCCCTGATGGGGATATCCTAATCTATTTCGCTGAATGAGTCCTGCATACCCCGTGTCATATCCTGAAAATAATTCCCCATTGTGTTCCTCATCTATGATTGAAAGACATCATTCATAATCTACCGGATCTGTTCCCGATAAACACCTTGTGGTGATGCTGGGTGGTATCTCCTCTGGGGTGCAGGAAGGATGATGGCACCTGCAAATCCAGCTTCCTCCTCATCATCGTCATCATCTCTGTCATGGTTATCATCATCATCAGAGGACTCAGCAATGGCCTGGCATGCTTGTCTCTGATGTCTGATGGGTGAGCATCCATGGGTTCCATGCTCTGTCAAGGTTAGTCACAAGACAAGAAAGAAAGTACATCAGCATACTTGCTACTTTATAACTACATAACATATCCAGTGTGACACAATGCACAGGAAGAAATCAGTCAGTATGAAACCTTAGAATAAGGTATATACATAGTCAAGTGTACCACCATATGTGATGTAGGTCATTAATCACAACCATAACAATGAAAACCACATATTTATCAGGCTGCACATTCCTGTGTAAATCATGGCTGGCATTAAACACAAACTGATGTATACATTTGAAAGCTAGCAGACTTTAAGTACTATCCCATCGACATGTAATGTCTACATATGAGAAAAAGCTATATCAGCATACATTGCAGGTGTCATTAAAATGAGATTCAAGATGATATGGCCTAAAATGAGTATGTAGGGGAAGTATAATAAAATAATTGCTGCAAGTGGATGGATCTTTATGAGCACAAGACATTCCCTATGTCCTATTATCTGTACTGAAGGATATTTTCAATACAGGCCAATGTCATGGCCATGGTACCTATCACAGAATGTGAGCAGGGTATTCCAGGCCATGCCATGGCATGGATAACACAGATTAACAGTAGTAAACCTGCCATTACCTTAACACTTCTTTATCAACTATCATTATGCATGACAGGCATGCACACAACCAGCACACTTACATATCCTGACATTTGTGGAGAAGCATGTTAAGGCACTGTGTCATGCAACACTGATATGTGTGTATCTTGCAAAAAACACTGTGAAAATAACTTAATGCAAGTACTGTGACCTGCACTGCTCCGTAAGTATGATGTATGCCTCACTATATTGACCATGGACTGTCTGAGAGAATATCACTATTTCTAGTTTTCCTGTCATGTATGCATGCCTTGCAGATTTATGTTGGTGTGTGAATGTCAACTGTAACTCTAGGTGTCTGTTCATGTAATGAGTCATATGAACAGATACGTATTAACATATTGTTATAATGAAGCTATAGTGAGATGAGACTAAAGTAGGACAGTGATTTTCAACATTTTTCATCTCATGGCACACAAACTAATTACAAAAATCTTGTGGCACACCAAAAAATAAATTATATTTTTTCCAATCTGACAAAAAAATAGGTATAATTTTGATTGATTTAAAACATGTTTTCCACTTTTTTACTTTTGTTTAATATTTAATGAGATATCTGAGCTTGAGTTTTGCATATATGTCAAAAATTTACTGGGGTCATTTTATACATTTTATACAAGAACAGTGTTAGCCTCAGTCCTTACCACTAGCACCAGTGGGGGATGTACATTGGGAGGATGACAAGTACACACGCAGTATTTCCAGATGCAGCTCTCTGCATCAAATGCAATTTCCCTTAAGAGCACAATGAGACCACAGTCAGTCTGGGGCTGGCTTATCCCTCTTTCTCCAGATCCCCAATAAGACTCCCCACCGGCACAGCTATAGAGTTGAGATCTCAGCTGAGTGGCCAAGACAAGGCCTCCAGCATTCTCCCGGTCTAACCAGTGCTTTGTGTCCTTGCCGAAGTAACTCACACACACACACACACACACACACACACACACACACACACACACACACACACACACACACACACACACACCCTGGGAAAGGCTGGCACATGTTTACTAGCTATGCCCCCTTTTGCCCAGACTATAAGGTAGTTATCCCTGCCACCAACCACGTCCTTATCAGCTACTTTATGGTCCATAACAAAAGGTGTCCAATCTTACTGTGTAATGTTACTATTAGTACAAAAGGTAGTTTGACCAAGAGCAAAGCTATTAGAAGTGTCCTACACAGTGTCACCAAATAAATATGCAAGTACTCTCAGACCTTAAATATGTCTCACAAATCTCAACCACAGTGATAGGTTTAAATATATTTAATAATGAATAAAAGAACAAGAAAATATTCAGTAAATAATCACAGTTACATCAGAGTTCAAAACCACAGGAAATATTTAAAACAATGTTGCAGGACAGTCTCAAATAAATACAGAAAAACATCTAAATTAAGCTTTGCTATATTCCTGACTGTATCCAAGAGAATTATACTGTTCCCTAGACTTGCTTACAGAGCAAGCAAGACAGATGTGGTGAATGAGTCTTCCAGCTGATGCTGTCAGGTCAAAGACAAAATACAAAATGCCCAGTCTCTCTCTCAGAGAGTTCTTAAATTAATATCCCAAATATTACTGCTAGGATAGCTTGCAGGATGACATCACCTCTTGTCATCTGAAAACCCCCATTGATGCAGCTGATAGCATTTAGCATCTACCTGTGAAAATACTTAAACAAGGACTTCTCTTAGATCTAAGACAGATTGTGGAAGTCATAAAACAATAAACACTTCCAAGACAATACAAAAAAAAGCTTCTAGTTCTAGACATTATGTCTGTTACTGCACTGAAACTGGAAGATATCTTTTTTTATGGCCCAGCAGTAAAGTAATTTAATTTCAACTATTTTTCTGAAGCTAACTTCTTATGTTGCAGTTTCCATTGTTAAAATATATACATTTAAGCAGTTACAATAGTGTATACACATTTCTGCTCAGTACTTTACAAAATTTCTCCTCGGCACACATCTGTACAAACCATCTTATATGATATACAGTCCTAATACATTTGTAACACAAGCATATGAATCATGTTGATATTCACAAATGGCATATAACTATTTACAAAATGCCAGCTAGCTGGGCTGGCTTCTTTTATGACAAAGAACATCCACCCTTTAACCCAGGATCCACTTACATGCTACTCAAATAATTGCTCTCAAGGATTTTGTCACTTATACAGTAGGTATATAAATACAACAGTCTTTAGAAAGCAATGAATAATGTGCAGTAAGACACAGTTAAGAAATGGTCACCAAGTGCACACTGTCTAAACTCACACATTACTCATATTGGCAGTTCCACATGCATGACGCAGAAAAGGTGACAGAACAAAAATGATTGCATATCAGATAATTACAAAGAATATATATGCATACTGTAAGCCTGTAATCCCATCCTCTTCAGGCAGGAAATCTGTCCAAAGCTAAAACAAGGGGACAAAGGCCTAAAAATAGGGACAAATTTTAAATATTGCTCTTATAAACTTGTCTTAGAAAGTTGCAGTAATAACAGATGTTGTCTTATGCATGCATTTCTTGAAGGGTATAAAGTATGAAACTGAAAAGTGTTATTATTTAATTAATTCAGTCCTCAGCGATATGCCAGAAAAATCACAAATTGCACAAGGAACAGACCAAAAAGTATGATGCAAAAAGGTTAACCCTAATCTCAAAAAAAGCAAACATTTAACTCGCACATGGATGGTGCAATGGTACAGCGGTAGCGTTGTCATCTCACAGCAAGAGGTTCTCCAGTTTGATTCTTGACTGGAGTGCCTTCTGTGTGGAATCTGCATGTCCTCCCTGCATTCGTGTCGGGTTTTCTCCGGATACTTTGGTTTCCTCCCACATTACAAAGACATGCGGTTGGAACATTTCTCTCCGGGTCTCCACTGAAAATTGGCTTCGTTCCAAGTCAGACTTTTCCAGAAAACAAATGTTAAATAAATAAATAAAATAAATGACTGAGTTGTTGCTGTATTTTAACATGCAGTAATTGAGCAAAATAAAAGGATAACACTAAAACAAAAGACAGGTCAGATTCAAAAAGAATCGGTAACGCATAAAACCATAAATGCTATCAGCTCTTTTCAGCAGGTCAGATACTGTTCCCTTGATTCACCACTAAACATAGTTCCATTCACTATCATCCCTCTCCTCTCGTTATTCCTCATGCATGGCTACAAATGAAAACATCAGCCCTCGAGAGATATGTAGCTGGTAAAAGACATGAAAAGCTACAACCTCCAGCCTGTTAGTTAAACCTGCTTCATCTCCCAGCTGCTACAGCTTGTAGTTTTTAGAAGTACATGTTCACTACAACCCCTCAACATTAATATTTAAAGAGGCATCCATCTTTTTATACAGTTTTGAAATTGAGACTATAACAAAGCATGATTTCTTGTAATCATTCAAATAACATTCTTTCAAAATTGCAGACGAGATTATGTGTTTAAAATACAGTAGAACTATTAAAATAACTTTCACAGTATTGTCGCACTCACCTTTGGGGTCTTCATAACCTCCATTCTCTACCTACATGAAGAAGCTCAGTGTGCACACCCAGCTGGCAGTCTGACATGCAGATTCACCAATAAGAGCAGTGGATGGAACACCTCCCCAAACAGAGGTTAATAGTTTTCAGCTTACTTTCACAGAAGGTGAGTGTGTTTTTAAAACCAATTAAAGACTTCTTTAAAGTCTAAAAAAGTGTTTAATTTGTGTAAAAAGTCTTGTGGCACACCTGTCAACCTCTTGCAGCACACTGGTTGAAAATCCCTGCAGTGGGAAGTATAAAAGCTATATGCAAAACAGCTGAGCAAGGCAACCTAGTAACTGGTTGACCCAACATCAAATCTTTGGAATGCAACCCAGCACCCTAGAAAAAATGGGCAATCATAAACACACTGACTGTGACATATGAAATCATAGGTTATGTAACATAGGTTATGTTCTACAAACAGTACTGTTTGTCTACTAACATATCAGTGCACTACAAACATTTATTAGCAATCACTATGTATGACCCTCCAAAATGCAAACAGCATGATGATGATTTCTGATTATGTAACAGGCAGAAATGATGAACAGGAATGCCTATGAACACAACTATTCCTAAACACAGGATACAAGTGTGTTGTAACCAAACCATCAAAGGTGGTGTAGGCAGATGTGATACCCATCATGAACTGAAGGGTATGCCAGACATAGTCCACCAACAACAGTGTGAGCACTCACACAGCAGATACCCATTCAGTATGTGAATAGGCAGGCTGTCTACAACAGATCCATCACTGAGCACCACATCCACACATACAAGTGTGCCAACACCTGCATTACAAACAGCAGGCAAAGCACTATTAACTTTTATGTAAACCATTGCAATCAAGAGCACTGTGACAGTTACACATAAATGACAGTCATCTTGGTTGTGATGTACAATTCAAAACATTATCTTCAGCAAAGATGTCTTACTGCTAACTCATATGCAAAGATATTTTTATGTAACTCATACAGGGATTCTATGATTATTTCACTTAGTTAACAGATGCATGAAGAGTATTCATGCATTAGTAGTATACATAGTAATGCAGAAAAAATCCTTTTACAATGATCAGTTCTATTTTAATTAAAAAAATCTTAAAATGCAATCAACATCTCACTCTCCCTGTGCTATTCCTCCAGCCTGTGCATCCGCTCGATGCACAAGACCCAATTCCATGCGAGCTGTTCATCACCTGCAAAAAAATAAAAAGCACGTACGAATGATGTAGGTATAAAATAACAATGATATACTTTGATCAGCTCATGATTTCTAACTTTTAAATTGAATAACATTACACAATCTGCATACTCAGTTTTGAATGTTTCACACACAGCCATTTACACATTGGAAAACTAATGAACACAGACGGGAGGACCTGAGATTCAAACCTGCAACTCTCAGCTATGTTCACACTTTAACACTGACACCTTCCTGCCTAGCTAATCCATCTTGCCTGAGATTGCATGGAGGGAATGCAGTTAAAAAAATCAGAGATATGACTGTACAGGGATGAGGTAGTAACACTTTACAAGATGGTTAAAACACAGTTCAACGTGCTGTGCAGTTGTGAAAAAAAACTTGAAAGCATGACTGCATATCAGCACAGTGGTCACAACACAAAAACACAAATGTAAAAGTTCATACCTGAGAAAGTGGGACACTGTAATAACAGCTCTACTTCGATTAATCAAAAATCCAAAATTCTGAAGACAAAAAGGCCAAGACAACAATCATGAAAATGAAAATGCTGAACCGTTTAAGTATTCCCAGGGCAAATAAACACTTGCCCAACACTATCTAAAAAATGCCTAGGTGTGGGGCTATGCCCTCCCCCCAACTATATATACCAACTCCGGGATTGCACTACTGTGAGGAAAAGGGCATGATTCCCCATGTTGGGCAAGTGTTTACTTGCCCAGGGAATACTTATGCGGTTTGACATTTTCATTTTTGTGATTCTTGTCTCAGCCTTTTCATCTTCAGCATTCTGGATTTTTGATTATCCGAAGGGGATCCATATACCACATCGCTGCTCTTAACACACAACTGCAAATTCATGTTCATCTCATACACACAAATGTAGTTTAGGTGGAAGAGCAGGAAATATATATATATATATATATATATATATATATATATATATATATTTTGTTGTCAGATTAGAAATTATATGTCAAAAATATCCCTGATGTTACGGGATGTCTCTGATCTCCAGTCAGAAAGTATATCTGACCATCTCACTCCCTCCAAATAACAGTATGAGAAGGATGGTGAATTGGAGTTAATAAACAATGACAGAGTTATACAGTACAATCAGTTTACAAGTATTATCATATCCACATTTATTCTGCAAAGCTGTCCTACTATGTCCAAAGCATTATACATAAAACTGTTGTAAAAGAGCTGCTGTTGACTGAAAGTTATGAATAATGGAGATATTCATAGAAATCTAACCAACACACACAGTAGTCATAAGCATGTACAAAATACCTGTAAACAGCAACATAAAGGTATCTATACAAGCATTTTCAAAACTTTTACACAGATGCCCCAATCAAAATGTAATGAAAACTATCCGCTACATGGATTTGAACCTACAGTTAGCTGAGATATATGCACGTTGGTCTCTTGCCTTATAAATTGAGCTAACACACCACTATACTTTCCTTCTTAACAAACTACAATTTTGTCTGTGTATCCATATTCCTACAGATAATGGAGGACTATGGAAAAATCCAACACCTAAATGCTATAAGCCCTTACGCACCATACAACTGCCAGACAGCATCAAGTTTTATAATGTAGAAGATATGGGTAGACACTCAGACCTGCACTGGTCTTGGGTTAAACAAATGGGATTTTAATAATACTGTGCACTTTGTAAAGCAGAACAGACTAACAGATGTCTCTATGGCTTACAATTCACACATACACAAGTACACTGGACAATACTCACAAAGTATTATGAATAACTGAGAAATGCATAGTCATCAGTGGCCTAGGCACTATAGGCATCAGTGACACACAGCCATATGGTATGTGTGAAATTATAAACTTATATGTTAGAAAACAGAAACATCTAAACTGTTTATTAGTAGGTATATGATAAACAACAGTAAACATTAAACTCCATGGGAATTGAACACATAATTACAGGGAGAACAGTCACCTTGCCTTCTTAATGATCCAGATGAGCTAATTGTCAGAACAGCTAGATAATGGGTTAAAAATTCATATATCAGACATAGGGATCACAGCTATTGATCTGATTTTCTTAGGAATGTACAGTTATGATTGTGATATTTACTTACTGTAGGCATCCATCGGCTGTCTCCACACCTCAGCAACCCTCTGACAAAGATCCTTAGTGTCCCTCCAATGCAAGTCATCATAGATTCTCGTACAATGTTGCTGCTCCCTTACAAACAATTTGCATATATTGATCATAGTGAAGTCCCACGGTGTGTCTGTCATGTGATGCTCCACTCCAGTGTAGACAGTCAGCATTTGGGTGGCCTACTTCTCAGTCCAATTGGGTGCCTGGACTCGTCTAAGCTTCCTGGAAGAAGCCATCTCGATGATCATGTTGATAAAGTCAATAGATCACAATTCAATAAATTTCTCACTGAGGTCTGACTCAGTTCACAGGTAGCAATGGTCTGACTGTAAATGTTTCAAAATCACAATTTAAAAGTTGCACTTAGAGGATCATTGGAATATAATAGGCTAGTGCTACATTTGGTCCCGTTTAACGATACCTATTGAGTATTTGTGCAGAGCACCTTCCCATTAGCCGTTCTTTTGGTTAATGCACCAAATTTCGATTACTTATGTAGACACGTGCAAATGGAATTCCAAAACCTTGAATTTTAATGAGCATCATTAATTAGCTATAGATCAAATGGGAGTTAAAAGCTGTGAGCACATAGCTGCAGGTATACCTGAATCATAGGTAGTTGCAAAGGTAATTTTCCACCTGCTAGCATTGCTGTGATGGAATATGTTTCTCTTCTTACAGACCTATGTTATCATGACTTTTTAGAAATGTATGTGTATGTGCTTAAATTATGCATTTAGGGGAAACTGTGTTGAGTAAAACAAATGTATGTGAGTTACTGGAGGGGTGTAGGATTGACCTATATGCAAACAAGTACAGCTGCATCACTAGCAAGCACTACTTCCCCATATGCAGTTGTACAGAAAAATGTAAATAGCACCAGTGAATAATACATAAGGATGTACTAACAGATTTTCCATATATATTGCTGGTAACTTGGTACAGTCTGTGGTGTATGTATGGAAATCTATGGATTCCAACATTACCTGTATATTGCTATGTAGTATGTATTTGTAATATTGTTATGGGATATTTATTCATTGATGCTTATTAAAACAGGTACTAGAACTACTGCCTAAATAAAACTAGATCCGTGTTTATGTCTGTTTACCATGTACTGTGTGTAGTGTGCTTACAGATACAGAGACATTACAAAACTTTCTGTAAGTTGTTCAATTGATCATTTTCACTCTCTGTTAATGGTGGTAGCAGTCACTGCTCAGTACTGATTGTGTTTGTATAGGCTCATTATGTATAACAGTTCATGTTATATGAATGGTTTATTTATTGCATTACAGCTACAGGGTGTGTGTGACAGCCATAAAACATTTTTGTTTTACACATATGCTATGTATAGTATGTTAATGTGAAATACAGGCAGAGTGTTTGGACCACCTGACACAATGCTGTTGTGTTTGGACCTTTACTACTATGATATCCACTGTTTTGTGTCTTTCGGCTTTTTCCTGGTTAGGGGTCGCCACAGCGGAACTTTGGTCCGCTAATGACTGGCAGTTGATTTTTACGTACTGGCTTGCCAGGCCTGACGCACAACCTTCAACGAAGGTACACCCATTCACGCATGTCACCACGCAAAAGACGCTCTAGCTGAGAATCGAATCGGACAGCGTCTTACTGCAAGTCGACAACGCTACCACAGCACCACCACCGTAATGGGTTCAAATTCCATAAACAGCCTGTACAGATGTCACAGCCCTTACAAGCCTAGCCAATGTAACTTGATTTTACCCAATATATGGCCCCTAGGGACAAGAGGATGGCATGGATGTGTGCCTGTGCATTGAGTATCTTACAAATGTTATTGTTCCAAGTCTTATGTATTCAGGCATTGTTTTCATATGACATTTGGTTTTATATATCACAATACTATATGAGACAGAGACTATTTCATAGATTTTGGCATTGCACGGGAATGTACAGAGAGTAAATTGACATAAGTTGTCAACATAATCAACTCCATATGAGGGTCCCCACATTAATCTAAACATGTGCATTTAACTGTCTTCCAGA
Source organism: Protopterus annectens (assembly GCF_019279795.1). Lineage (NCBI taxonomy): Eukaryota > Metazoa > Chordata > Ceratodontiformes > Protopteridae > Protopterus > Protopterus annectens. Next base: position 303,889,944 of record NC_056751.1, read on the forward strand.
TGACAAACAGACATATGGGTGACAATTTTTTACCACAGGAAAATGAAATTATAATAGATACTCTGTGACAACATGGATGGAGACTCCTTGGATGGGCAGGAAATACAGGATGGAGGAATGAAGTATGGACTGACCTCACCAACATGATTAATGCTGTAGGAGCAGCTAGCAGGGTGCAATAGTATGAGAGGCTGAGGGATGCTACTGGTGGTGGCCCACCACTGACAGCCCCTGGTGAGATCACACAGTTTCTCATGTCACTGCATATGGTGAGTGGGAAGCGCCACATACCTTAGTGTGGGAGAGAGGCAGGTGCTGCTTCAGGCTACACATGTATGTGTTGCTTTTCATAACATTGATGCATAAGAGTAACTCAGTACACATTGTGTTACATGTGTATTCATGTATTGCTATTTTTGTGTTGCAGCAGAAGAATTTCATCATGCACATGGGTTCACAAAAGGTGATGATGACCAATGTTAGTGTAATATGTTGCCATACAACTTGAGTATATACATAACAGTACAACCAACATGTGTAATGTTATCTGCATTTATTTGCACAGGTCATCCACTTCTGCCAACAGCAGAGATGACAGGTGTCTCCATTTACTGTTATGGTGACTGTTTCCTGTTATTGCCTCTGTCTCCTGTCATACCGGTGGTATATACTGTCATACTGATACTTCCCTGACATAGTAAACTACAATTACATGTTCTGGGGACATGAGCCATGCAGGTACTCCTATGAACAGACCAGGTATGGTTCCCACCATGTTCATAGGTTGCAGCACTGTGTGATATAACTATGTTGTATAAAATTAATGGACCTTTTTTTTCTGTACAGAGACATCTGACCAACAGGCGCACCGTACATCATGTGAGTATCACCATATCCTGTTACTGTGTTGTATATGTCATCATGCACATATGCAACTACATGCATCAATGACTGTTTGCTTTGTCTGTATTTGCTCATTGCAGGATGTACATTATGACAAATAAACTCACCACATCTAGAGGGTTTCACTGGTGTGCTGTTACCTCTGTTTCATTCATATCATTGCCGTTACTCCTGTTGTTGTCCTCCATTTATACTGTGTCCTTCTACCTCTGCACAGGAGAGCCACCATCAACATCTCAACCACAGTCAACTGGCATGTGTATGTATTACCTAATGTGTAATCTATCTCAGTTTGAATGGTACTTGTTGGCAAGTATGTGATTAATAGTGCTGTGTTTATGCCTTTGTTTCCCCTACAACAATTACATTTCAGCTCTTACCTCTGGTGCAGGATTCCCATGAGGAAATGTCAGGTGTGTATTATACTTGTATTCCTCACACATGTCATGTATGTTGCACATGTAACATAATTGTCAGCCCCCTGTTATATAGGTTCTGTGAGCCACTCCCAGACAAGACCCCCTGGTAAGTCTATGTCATCTGTAACATTGTAGTGATATATATGTATATGTCAGTAGTGATATCCAAATGTGATATAAGCACATTTTTGTGACCTGTGTCATCTGTCTCTTCTTTTAGCTGTCATCCTCCATTAGCCCATCTACTGATCCCAGTGTGGGATCTGATGTGTCTCAGTATGGTAGCATGGCCTCAGCACACAGGACACAGATTTGGTGATACAGTCCTGCCCAGATGGTGACAGTCATGTAGATGAGGCTACAGCCTCAGATGGGGAGGAAAACTTGCTCAGCCATTCTAACAATTTGGGGACATCAGATGATAGACAGGATGAGGCCTGTGAACCACAGCCCCATGTTGACTCTGCTGGTGATGTTGACACTTCCCCAGAATACAATGATACTGCCCGGTGCAGTAGACATAGGTGTGTAGCTGGTGTGCATGGGCACATGTCAGATGGTGTCTGACTACTCCTACAGGCAAATGAACATTCCCATTGACATCATGGATCTGAGATTTGTGCACTTACCCATGCCATGGATCGTGCTCCACACAGTCCATTGAATCTCTGGTTGCAAAGTTCTGCATGCCCTGATTATGCTTAGCCAAGTGCCACATGGGAGAGGCAGACCCCCTCTCAGCCGGCCAACCTTTGCCCATCACCACTGATATCTATGCTGCAATGTGCGTGCACAACTGCTGCTGGCCAATCTGGTGTGGGCCCTGCAGTCATGACCAGATAGTCAGCTTGCACCCATGCTCCTTCTTCCACACGACTGCCATGTGAGCCATCAATGTGGATGCCCTACACTGTATTAGAGTAACACTGACAGTTGATCCACTATGTCCTGTAGTGCCAGTCTTACTCCATGGGGATGGTGACTGATGTGCAGACCACTGATGATGTCATCTGTTTGTGGTTGTTGTGATGCCATGGAAGTCTGACATTTTTACTAACCATAGGTGACTCCATTTAGTACATTAAACTTTATTCCTACTTTACATTGATATATGTTACTTGTGATATTGACAACAGTTTGCAGTATGCCCTGATTTATTTATTTATTTTATTTGTTTATTTATTTACTGCATTTGTTAACTGGGAAAGTCTACTTGGCCTAGGTAAGCCCATTTCTAATAGAGGGCCGGGGAGAAAAGCTCCACATAACATTAATAGTACATACAAGAAAAAACACAATATACAGTGCATATACAGTCTCAATGCATGGAAATAAGTATTAAACACAATATTGCAAGTTATTTACAAACATTAGACATCAACATTGTGTACAATTTGATAATTGAGGACAGAGTTAGTCAGGTAGGGTAGTAGTTTTGATTGTTACTTGTTGGAGCTTTGTAGGCATAAGTAGTTGAATTGGTTTCCTGTTAGCATCTTTTGATAGTGGGCATATAATAATGAGTTTCACAGAGCCATGATCATTGTTGTCTGCCATAAATACACCACTGTGAGTCTCTCTACATATCTGTGTCACTTATGGCCTGAGTTGATGGTCCGTGTTATGATAGATTTGTATATGTTCACACTGTTATATGTTAGAATTATGTTGTCATGTCTGATGCTTAGTATGGACATCTACTGGGAAATTGCCATTAGATGCAATATGTGCTGCAGTGGGGGGGGGGGGACAACAGCTAAACATTAATGTTTAATATGTGTACTTCTGTACATGTGGCTTGTCATGACTCAAAGGTGTGTGTCAGTCACAGCTGTGTCACCTGGACCTAGACTTGTGATTGCGTCTTCCATCACTCACGCCTGTTTCTTGTGCCCCTGTGTTCTCCTGCTCCTCCTCTGATAGCTATGGAATATCATCTTCAGACTTCAGGGGTTTTTGCATGCCTCTCAAACTCTTGGCAAAGAAATCTGGACAAAGCCTGACGTAATGGGGGGACACGGACCCAAAAATAGGGAGTTTTTTAATATTGCTCTTATAAGCTTAGAATGCTATTAGAATAACAGAATTTGTGTTACCGTGTATTTTTCTGAAGGATATGAAGTCTGAAATGCAAATATATATCATTATTTAGTGACTTCAAGCCACAAATCATCCCAATGAATTGCCAGAAAACCACAAATTTTGTAAGGAATAGACCAAAATTACAAGACAAAAATCTGGACATTGTGCAAAAATCTGGACAGCTAAGAGCTAGGTCTTGAGGTAGTTCACCCACAACTGCCACAGGAAGACTGCCATATGTTGTTGTTAGCATATTGTGTAGCATAGCACACACAGTAATCATCTGTACTGCCTTTTTTATTTGTTTATTGCAGTGCACCTCCGGATGTGTCCAGACATCTGAACCTGGATTTTAGTACACCAAAGACATGCTCTATGGTATTTTGTATTGTTCTGTGTGCTGCATTGTAGGTCTCCTCTGCAGGGTTTAAAGGTTCTGTTTACAGGGTCATTAGCCATGGTGCATGTGAATAATCAGAGTCACTTGTTGTGGGGAGGGGATTGGGGAAACGTATTATGACATCACGAATAATGTTGACAGGGATGTATTTAACTTAGATCCTAGCTGTGTCCCTGTACTTACCCAGTAGTAGTCACTAGGTATTTCACTTTGTTGGAATGCAGCCTTCAGACCACTTTTCCTCCGTATATCACCATCATCATCATGGACACTCCTGGGGTATGTTGCCATGATGTTTGCTATGCTGCTATCTGCTGCACATACCAGCTGGCAGTTCAGGGACTGACACCCCTTTCTATTGATGTATCTTTCTGCTTCTGGGTGCACATGGTTCTTCATAGGGATGTGGGTGTAGCCTATTGCACCAAGAACATGGGGAAGTTTGACAACTTAATTTATTAATAAAACAAAAATTTGAAAACACCAAAGTGGGTGAACAAGACGTAACTCTAGCACAATCAATTATCAAAACCCTTTCCCTTAGGAACAAAATGATATATCATGCCTACAAGCTCTTGAGAAACATCAAATATCAACAATCGCTCTTATACTCCAATTACTGGGATGACATTCAAGATGAAATTTCTACTGAGTCCAAATATAAAGCTATTCGGAATACCCTTAATCTAACCCCTTTCAAGAATGTGATTTATACCCAACTTATGATCAATAATAATTCCTACTATACTCCTGCGGTTCTATTAAAATTTGGGTACAACAAAAACCTAACATGTCCTTTTTGTTCCCTCCAGCATGCAGATTTTGGAGTTGCAAAAATATATATAAATTATGGTGCTCTCTTAGAGCTCAACTGGAAAAAATGGGGTATGAGAGGACCCCCTTTTCCTGGCAAATCACAATCCTGAATATTATTCCTAAACCTATAACAGGTGTTCAGAGACGCATCTTAATAACTGTGTGTGCTCTTCTCAAGTACTTTATAGCTAAGAACTGGGTAAATCCCTCAGTAATCTCTTGGGAGAATTTTAAAACTATGGCAATTAAGTATATATCTGCACATAAATTTTGCTCTAACAGTAAAAAGAAAAATGACTATTTCCAGAAATACTGGTGCAGTCTCTTTGACTTAATTCAATCAAAATAATTGTCATACAACAATCACTACTATTAACAGAATCTGTGAAGACATTTGTGTTCTTACTTTTCAGTCCAATAACAAATAAATGCTGATGATAAATCTATTGTCAGTCACACTAGTATGATGTCCCTCTACACATTTGTTAAGGCATCTAAGTTGTAAATAGTTGTAAATATTGTGAATAGTGTTCTCTCACAATATATTCCCTTTTTCTTCTTTATTCTACTCATTAATTAATCAAACTACTGTTTAATTTTCCCCTGACTGTTACCAGGGGTAACTCAAACCTGTAAAATTGTCTATTCATATCTGCTTATGTATTATTTGAAAATACCATATTTGTAATATGCCTTCTTTGTTATTATTCTGTCTACCTTGGAGCTTTTCTCCCCGGGCCTCCACTGAAAATGGAAATGAATCGAGTCGGACTATACCGGTCAACAAATGTAAAATAAATAAATAAATAAAATAAATTAATCAAACTTACATCCTATCCTCTAACCATCGCTAATTCTCCTGTTAAATATGGACACATTATATCTTTTCTTGTATCACATTAGTTTCTTAGAAGGGGGTCTCTTCACTACTTTATATCCCTAAGGTTCATGATTTTGATACAGCTACCCTGTGTGTTTAGGATAGAAGTGTTTTCTTTATTACCTTTTATTTTTATTTTCTTTTTTCTTTTTTATTCCCTTGCTATGATGGGATATGTCTGCTTGTTACATGGTTGCAATCATTTTATATAGCAAGACTGATAATTGTATATAATGTATTATGTTGTGTCTTGATATGTTTCTTTTTTTTCTGTTATAAATCTTGCAAAACTAATAAAAATTATATCTGAAAAAAAAAAGAACATGGGGGAAGTTTGAGATGTTATAGAAATGGTGCATAACAGTTCTCCACTCTGTTGGGGGTAAATGGAAAATCTATGTGTTCATCTACCTTGGTCCACATTGCTGCCAGGAATTGTGCGAGAACAGGACTGGCAGCTGTCTGTGACACTCCTACAGCGTCTCCCATATGTCGTTGAAATGTCACAGATGCCAGTAGATCTAGGCTAAGACACACTTGTTTCAAGAAGTATGGGTTTGCCTCTTAATGTCAACACAGATGTGTGAGGCACACGTTGCACACAGCCTGCATCAGCTGCCTGTCTGGGCGCGACCTGCCAATGATTTCTTGATCTGAAGTTGGCTTAGTTGTAGCCTAGCTGTCTGTCTATCTGGCTGCCTTCTAGGATGCACAACCAGATCCTCCTCCATAGCTTGCAGGACCATAGCTTGTTACAGTTCATTCACTGCAGGTAGCATTTTTTTGGGTAGGTATTTTTACGGATTCTAAAGGATTCTTTGGGAATAGCTTTCTTTCTTTCTTTGTGTTTTAGTATGGCATTCACTGAGGATTTTGGAAATTGAGTTGGAGTTGCACTTTGTCACATTTAAGTTGCATTGGGCATGCAAAACGTGTTTTGGAATCTGATATGCATGTGCAGAATCCATAATTATACTATGCTGAATAAATAAGTACTCAGACTGATTGCAGCATACCTTCTGAAAATGCATCCACAGCTGGTGCACTGAAGTCTTCCTTTGGCATGCTAAACTGCCCACAACTAGCTTTTGGAATCTGACCATGTATGTTTTTTTTTTTCATTCATTTGATCACAAAGAGCCATATGAAGTGTACCAAATCAAGCTGTAATTGCTGGACACGTGTGTGTGTGTGTGTGTGTGTGTGTGTGTGTGTGTGTGTGTGTGTGTGTGTGTGTGTGTGTGTGTGTGTGTGTGTGTTTGTGTCTGTGTGTGCACATATGTGAAGATTTTGAATGTAAAATTCTTCCTCCGACAACAATTACACATTACAGCAAGTTTGAAACATTAGGCAAAGGAAATATTTTACATCAAAATTATGAAAAAAGTATATAACAATAAAAACACAAAATAATTTAACAGACAGCACATTATCTAAGAACAATAATGCACTCCAGGGTGGGTTTAGGAGGGGAAATAATGCTCTTCCAGGGATGCTATGGCTCTCCAACTGGTAAAAAATAAGTCCAACTCTTCACAGCAGCATATTAACCTGCCATGAAGCATGAACTAAAAAAAGCAAATGGACTCCATTTTTATGCTCGCTAAATGTGACCTTGCTGTTTAGTGAATATAAAGTAAATAAAGAGAAAAGAGGTAATGATTGCATGTGTGGGGTGGAATGATAGAGAGACAGACTGAACAGAGAGAGAAATGAAGTAAGTGCGAGAGAGAGGTAAGCAAGCAAAGAGACACAACACACATACACATACACACACACATGCACCGCAGCACACACATAAGAAGAGAGGGTCTATGTTAGTAGAGTCTTAAAAAAAAAAACGCTGATTGACGACCTTTTATGTGCCAGCCTTACAATCTCAAACTGTCAGATCAGTGATTTTTAACACAAGCACACCAAACAAACAGAAATCCACACACATACACCTAAAATCTGAAACCTAACCCTACCCTAATCTATGCACACACCACTAACTATCCACTTACCTTAACCCAAACCCTAACCCTAAGGTCTGTCACTATCGCACACTCACCTCACCCGCTCCCTAACTCTAACTCACCTAAATCCACCCTAACACTCACATCCACACAATCGCACACTTACCTGAATCCGACCCGTAACTTTCCACCACAGCACTGAAAATACCGAAGCAACAGAAACGGACAACCAAATTCTTTCCCTAAGAAAAAATTAAAGTTTCTGTTGCTTCGATATTTGTAACATTCGCTAAAATAAGGTCAATCAATCAGCGTTCGCTTGTTTAAGCATTCGCTGATCTAATATAGACCCTTGAAAAACATGGGGCATGAGATTTGCAATGATTTTTTCATTCATTTGATCACAGTAGGCCAGCTGAAGTGCACTCAGTCAAGAATGTAGCTGTAATTGCTGGATACATTTATGAGTGTATGTGTGTGTGTGTGTGTGTGTGTGTGTGTGTGTGTGTGTGTGTGTGTGTGTGTGTGTTTATGTATTGACATTTAGTACTTATATATTTGATATAAAATACTTTCTCCTACAACAATAACATATGCTACAAGTTTGAAACATTAGGCAGAAGAAATATTTTACATCAAAAATATATAAAAAAGTATAAAGTAAAACAAAAATACAAAATAATTTAACAGCTTGTCCATTATCTAACAGCAATAATGCCCTCTACAGTGTGTGGTATCAGGAAATTGGATCCTTCCAGGAGTTGTAAGGCCTTCCATCTGTGGCCTCAGGCATTACAAAACTCCTAGTGAGCATTATTTCCCTGATAATGCCCACCCTTTTGGGCAGTACTGCTTTCTTACTATTTTAGCCCAGAACAAATAGATAAGAGTTTGCCATGGAATATGTATAGTCTATGTAAAAGACTACTGAAGCAGCTGTCAGTAAAAGCAGTCCAAGCAGAAATACTCTGAGATTAAGTAGTAACATATCTGGTAGACTGAGTGGTTATTTATATTACAATTATACTCTGCAACATTTACATACTGCTTATAGTGTTTGTGCTTTGCTTTATTGAAGTTAATATTGAATAGGAGGGACGTTATGGGATTGATGAGGAAGAGAATGTTAAACTGGGAGTATTAAGGGATATTAAGAGATAGCAGGTGTGTATGTATAATTTGGTTTATTTGTAGAGAAAGCATCAGGTGTATGTTGCTGTAGTGCTTTGTAACAGCCTGAAGGTAGAAGGGGGAGGAGAACAGATTATACAAAGGAAATAATGTGGGGGTAGGGGGAATGTGGTTGGAGTAGGGGAGCAAAGCACAGCCAGGAGTAGGCAGACTACAGAAAATCCAGAAAACAGAAAATCTGTTGAGATGTTCCCACAGAGACAGTTAAGTGCAGTTAACCAAAGACAAGTGCTTAGTCAACAGGCAACTAAACAGACAGGGCACTAGGGGTCAGTGGAAGAGGTTCGGGGAGTCATTTGTATAAATGTAAAAGCTAGACACAACTATGACTTGAGAATGTTATATATTAGCGTATGGAGTGGGGGGACACCTAACACAGTCCCTGATCAGGAGAGTCTTATAACTGAAATTTGCAGAAACTGCATGTGCTGGCTTTTTAGAATAAGTGAGACAATGCCTTCTTTCTGAATGAGGCAGCAAATTTTTGTTAGTTGTTTACTTCCTGTAGGTCTGCTTGCTTTAAACTGTGGTGGGCTCCTGCAATTAGTAACTACTTTCAAATTTACATCATAAAACAGGTAGCTGAAGTGTAGGACCAAACTCTGGCCCATATACTTACTAAAAAAGAAAGAAATGCCAGGTGTGTTAGAGGAAGAAGCAAAACAAGCATTTCATTCCTTAATGAACACAGATCTTTTGCAGGGAGTGAACACTGTTATAGGTATCATTGGAAGAAAAGCATAGATTATGGGAAGCAATGAAGGGAACACAGTTAATATAACTTTATGCAGGATACTTAACAATAAGGGTAAAAGTAAAGTCAAAGGGCAATATGAAATGAGCTACAGCAGCTAAGTTACAGTATTAATGACTTTTGGGAAAAACAAGAAGAGGAAGAAGAAGAAGAAGAAAAGTATGTTGACCTGTACCTGAAAAGTAAAGTCTTTTTTACTAAAATAACTGAGAATAGACTCAGGAGCTTAGTCGGTTGCCATTGACTTGTAGTAAGATACATAGGTTTACAAGTTATTATTTACCTAATTCCTCTTAGATGCAATACTGGAAGGTTACTGTTTGAAATATACAACATTATGTCACTTGCTTAGGCTTTCCTTGAGTCCAGCTAGGACTTCATCAGGGAGATGGCTTCACTACTTTTTCAGAAATATTGATCGAGAAATTCTTGCAAAGTGATTTGGCATTGTGTAGTTTATACATGTCATAGATTTCGCAAGACAGGTATTTGTAGGTAGGTATGTACAATGCAGTTACGAACAAAGACAAAGTAACTGGCATATACAGTGTAATCTATTGGTTAAGAGAAAGGATAGTGGCCATCTCAAGAGGTGATTGAACTTCGAAATTTAAATAAAAAATAAAAACAAAACAAGCTTCTTTTTTTACATTTTTGCAGGGGGGGCAAAGCCACCTGTACCCCCACACCCCCTGCTAATTAAATATCCCAACTCCGAGATTACACTACAAAGAGGAAAATGGTAAATATACCATTCCACACTGTACTGTGATCTCCATTTAAAAGGTTCGAAGTTCGAAAACTTCCATCTTATGGTCGTGACCATAAGAAAGTCAATGTTTTAAAACTTCAAAATTTAGAAGTAGATGCATATACATGTGTGCGTGTGTGCGTGTGTGTGTGTGTGTGTATATATATATATATATATATGTGTGTGTGTATTTATATGTATGTTTATATGTATATATATATATATATATATATATATATATATATATATACATACACACACACACACATTATATATAATGTGTGTGTATGTATATGTATGTTTATATGTATACGTATACGTATAAATATGTATATACGTATAAATATGTTGTAAGTAATTGCTATGTAAATTGTTAATCGCTATGTAATCCAATGTAACTACTGTCTGTTTATTTTAACTGTGGAGCTTTTCTCCTCAGGCCTCCGCTGAAAATGGACCTACGTCCAGTCGGACACTCCCGGTCAACAAATATAAATAAATAAATAAATAAATAAATAAAAATATATATTTCTCTGTAGAGTTACAAATGGGCTTCAATGTAAATTCCAGCACAAAGATTACAATATCTTTGGCATGGTTTTGTTTATTTCTTGTTTTTGGCAGGCAGTGGTAAAATGTAACAAATACTTATTATTAACAGAAAGTGTCATAGCCATCCACCTGAAAATGCATTCATGTTTCTTGCCTTAAGCAATTAGTTCTGCTAGCCTCATTCAGTAATCCTTAAGAGCAAATGTAATTCAGTTGCTGACAGTTTATACGTTGGCAATTTACTTCTGACATTTTTTTCTCATAACTTACAGATTTTCCTATTACAACCTCTGGCTTTGTGTCTGCATTTTTATCAATAATATTATTTAGAGATTGCCCTAAAATTTTACAGCTTCTTGTTTCATTTTCATTAGGCTTTAATCACATACAAATAACTTTCCACAAAAGTCATCTTAAACTTCTTTTATGCAATTTTACTACGTGTTAGACTAAATGTATTATATTTTCAGTAGCACAATATGAAAATTTATATTCAATTTCTTTTAAAATAATTTTGCATGTAGATTACAATTTCTAACTTAGTAGTATTATAATGCAAAACACTTTTAATCATTTACAGGTCTAAACACTGGAATGAAATACTACTGTTCAGAAGAAGTGTGTGTGTGTGTGTGTGTGTGTGTGTGTGTGTGTGTGTGTGTGTGTGTGTGTGTGTGTGTGTGTGTGTGTTTGTGTGTGTGTGTGTGGTTAAAGGTGACATGGAGGATGTCATACATTTTCACGTGAGGCATGCAGAAGACACTGTTCCCCAAAGTCTGAGGTGCCTGTTGTGACTGACTGACTGTGCTGGAGCAGGAGGGGAGAATGAGAGACCTGGACACTGAAAGATATGGTGTCACCATTACATAATCTCCCTTTTCACAAATCCTAGAAGTTGAATTTGAAAGGTCAAGGGATGTTGATGCTAGGACCATAGAGATTTCAGATACCACTGTGACTTTCTCATGTGGAGTCCTGTAACTGGTATCATGAGCATCGCTGATGCCAGGAGACCCAGTATACTGAGAAATTCCCTTGATGAGACAGAAGTCGGAGGGAAAACCTCAGGAATAGATCTAAATACAGATCTATTTTTTTTCCTGTGGAAGAAAAGCTATTTGAACTGTGGTGTCCAGTAAATATCCCAGAAACACAATCCTGTGGAGAGCTAGAATGGACTTCTGAATGTTCTCTTGGAATCCTAGCCTGTGTAGAAGAGCCCTTACCCAAGTGAGGGATTCCTGACACTTTGAATAAGACTCTGCAAAGATCGGTAAGCCATCTAAATAAGGAAATTGTGAATATATCGCAATGTGCAATACGCTATTACAGGAGCTAGACACTTTATGAACAACCTTGAAACACTACAGATAGCCAAAATGGTAAGGCAGAGAACTGATAATGTGATTCAGACACATAAAACCTTAAGAAATGCCTGAAATTTGGATCTATAGGAATGTGATGATATGTATCTTTTAAATCTAAGGTCACTAGGAAACTCAAATGGGAAATAAGGGATAGCAAGTTGTAAAGTCACAACATTTTGAACATGGGCACTATAATAAACTGGTTGAGAAAGGAATAATCCAGGACTTGTCTCTGAGACTTTTTTTTGGTACCAGCAATATCCTTGAATAAAATCCTTTTCCTAACTGAGAAAGATGGAGAGCTTCTATTACACTCTGAGTCAGCATATGCTGGATGACAGGAGGAAAGAAAAGTTTGGACTGGCTGATGAGCGGAATCCTCTGAAGGGAAAGACTCCCACTGCCATCTGTAACTTTGATGGATTATTATTGGAGTCATCTGTCTGGAACAACCTTTTGCAAAAGAGAGAAATGAATATTCAAGATTTCTGGAATAATTAAAGGACTCCACAGAAAATGTACTTTTAAAAAAGTTTTTTACCACAAAAGTGAAAAAAGAATGCTCCCATTTTAAAGTGAAGAAAAGTCACGTGATAGTCAATAAAAATAAAAGTATATTTTCTGTCACAAAAAACTAAAGTAGAAGTTTTTTTTCCTGAAGGGAACTTATCTGCTCAGCAATGGAATAGCATTAGCCAACCAACAATCCTTGAAAGCACACAGATAAGCATTCTCTTTTACTGCAGGAAAGCTCTGAAAGGCTTGACTACCAAACCTAACTTTTAGTGAGCTCAGAGCTAACACTTTGGGCACATGGAAGGTGCCCTGAAGTTTTGAAAGCTGGCTGACAGTTATGCCATTGCAGGGCATAATCCATATAGCTTAAGCTACTGCAGCAGTGATTAAATAAAGAATATAAACAGTTTCTGCTGTTGCTGCTGCTACAAAACATTGTGGAACACCACAGTCAAGACTGATGTTAAACTGTTAGCTTGGTGAGGAGTCATTGGAGGAACTGGCTTTAGGGAAACCCCATGAGAAGCTGAGATTGGCCTAATGTGCTGTAGAACTGGCTAGGAGATAACATCTGGTCCATAGCAATGGGCCATGATAGCTAAAACTCAGAACAAAACCAATGCATGCAATGCTACACTCAGGCTATGCAGTGCACTCCGTTGACTGGCCATGCTGTGCATCAGACATTACCTAACCCCCATAACAGATGGGTAGGCAAGGCACAGATATCCTTATCTAGATATGTGATGTGAGGCACAATGACAGGTCTCAACAGTGTTGAAGGACCAGTCAACAGTGCAGTCATTATTTCTTTAACTTCCACAAAATTTCAGAGGTGTGTACAGAGGTTACTATAGCTTATTGTGGGACAGTGTACTGTGTAACAGCAGCAAGCTGTAATACATACATGTGATTACTATTTTCATTTTTCTTACAATAAAACATCAGAAATATATTTGGGTGGCTATTTTTTGAGAGTAGGGGTATAGAGACATGCCTTTATATACATCTTATAACAACAAATTGATCTATGTTGCTGTGTACTTTTAGTTATTTCAGTTTTGTCCCACTCTGACATCAGAGTGGTACATTATTTTTGGGGGATGGGAGAGAGGGAGCCAGACACTATTCCCAGATATGATATATGTATCCTTGCAAGTATTTTATTGTGACCTGATGTTTTATCAGACACAAATCTTCCTTCAAAGCCAAAAATAAGACTGGATTTCTTTTTTTTTCCTCATGTTTTTTGTTCAAGCCAACCTTGGATCAAAAGGTTGGCAGGTAGCACTAAAATGTACATCAGAACATCTGTAACCACATGATTTCTGTGGACTGCTGATCACCACACGCCCAGTGTAATCTGATTATTTATTTCTTAGTTTTTACATTGTACTTCTTTTTTAAAAATGAATTAAATAGGCTGGAAAGTAGAATGATTTTTAACTATCATACTTTACACCCTAGGGGGATGAATTTAGATGGTGGCATTGTCTGTTGATACTTTTGTCTGCTTGTTTATTAACTTGTTTATTAGCTTGCTTTCTTAGCTAGTTTATACATTTGTATTTCAAACATTTTATGCATTTAAAGGTATGCATCAATGTAAAGTTGTCTTAGTTTTTTCAGCATACAGTTTATTAATTTGTTTTACTGAATAATTGATATTTAAAATTTGATATATTTCACATTTGATATTTGATATGTATGGGTATATTAATACTATTTATGCATTTGTACTTTAAGTAGATATAATTTCAGCCAATTAAGGCTGATGAGTTAATTTATGTGACTATTTATATAGGATGCTAGCATATCTTAAATTGTTCCACTGAAGGCGAATTGCCGAGGTACCAGAATGTATTATTAAATGGAGCTACTATCATCCTAGTGTTGGTTTCCTTCCTTTTTGCTTCTTGAGCAGTTGGTGTTTTTTGGAATCGATTTGGTTTTTGATTTGGTGTTTATATTATTGTGAGTTTCAGTATGGAAGGAAACAATGTTAGTGAGAACTTGCTGTTTGCTGAACTGCTTAAAGAGAGAGAACGCAAACTAGCTATATCGGATTTATGGTCTACGGACATTAATGAACTGTATACGGAGGATTTTGTTCATTTAGAACATGTCATGTCTAAAGAAGTGACTATATTTTATGATACTAAGTTACTTGAGAAATATGTGACTCTTAGTATCACTCCTAGAGGGTGACGAATTGACAAATTACCGGTTGGTGGTTTTGGTGAAAATGAGAATGATCTGCTTCTTGAATGGAGGCAGGCAGCAGAGGAGTGTTCGCTTAACTGGCTCAAAATTTTGATAAAGAAAAACAACAGGACTATGGAAAATTTGCGTAAAAAGATCATAGAGTTACAGCAAGAACTTATGAGTAAAACTTCTAGTAATGTGTTTCAAAGTAACTTTAAAAATATAAATGAAAAAAATCGTTAAATTAGAAAACAAAGTTATGGGGCGAAAAAAGTCCAAACTTAACAGGGACATTAAAGATTATGAGAAGAATGAAGTGTATAATTGGCCATATAAAGGGCGCTGTTTTCATCAGAATTTCAGAAGACGGACCATCGGAAGTGAAGATGGTTCATCCTGTTCATCGACTGAAGTGGGCAGAAGCCGAAAAAGTATTTCATTTGAAGACATCATTTTGGAGAATTCCAGCGATGGTGCGGATAACCATAAAGGTGACCAAAATGCTAAGAAGCCGAGTGTGAGTGCACAGACTAGATCGAAAAGGAATCAAGGGAAAACGGCTCCTCCGGTAGTTTCTTCTTCTTTTTCTTACAAAAATCAAAAGTAAGTCCGTTTTGTTTTTCTGAATCATTGGAGCTCAACAAACTTGTTCATGATTCAGATAGTGCTAACATAAACCCACCTGAGACATTTTCTGAAAATGTTATGGACAAATTTTTGTGTGTTAATAATATTGACCGGGACAATTTGAACATGGTTTATAATGTGGTGTATGATGTTGCTACTGAAGATTCCAATTGTGTGGGCAGCACCAACTGGGGTAATTTGTCTGTACTTAACCTTTCAAAAATAAGCATAAGTAATGAAATGAGTGAAGTTTTGAAAAAAGGCACAAACTTTGTACCCACTTGAATACCTACTTTAGCGGATGTGTTAACGGATGTTAAAAATTTACCCGTAAGTTGTATTTAAGGGTATTTTTTTCAGATCATAAATCCGTTTTAAACACACCTATAGTAGGAAATGTTTTGGAGGATGATGAATTATTGAACATGAGTATTTATGATTATGATGATGGTATTTTTTGTGAAAACATTTTTTGTGAAAATATTTTGGATGATGGTATTTCGAGTGGAAATATTTCTGTTGATGAAAATAGTTCAGAGCATATTTTTGGGGAGGGTTATGGGCATATTGAATTACTTAACTTTTCTAGTGACAGTACTTTTTCTCCTCCTAAATGTTATTTGACCATTAATTTGTTTGAACAAGTAGTAATCTCTTGTATAGAGAAGTCATATAAAAAAAATTGTAGAGAGAACAGAGTGTTTAATCTTAATAAAAATGAATGGATGGCTTTACAAGAGTTTAGAATGAAGTTAGATAGAGTTACTGTTAAACAAGCAGACAAAGGTGGTAATTGGGTGATAATGGACACCAATAAATATGAACATATTGTTGAGACCATTTTATAAGAAGATACTTATGTTAAATTGAGTAGGAATCCCTTACAGTCTTACACAGATGAATTGAATGATTTATTGGACAGAGGTGAAAGATTGGGATTTTTTAGTAGGAGTGATGTTAAAAAATTGATAAATAAAGACCCCCAACATCCATATATATACATCATTCCTAAAATTCATAAAAGCATTGTGAATCCGCCAGGGAGACCTATAATATCTGGTATTGAATCTTTTATTGAAAAAGTGAATATATTTTTAGATTTTCACTTTAAAAAGCATCTAACCAAGGTAGTCTCACATGTTAGGAACACTGAAGAAGTTTGTAGAGCATTATGTAGAATGGAATGCAAAGATAATTATTGGGCAACGGTTGATGTTTGTTCTTTATATACCAATATTGATAAAAGATGGGGTTTACAGGCCATGCATAAAATGATGGGTGAAGGACCGAGTACTGGGTTTTTGTTGTCCCTATTGGAATACAGTTTAACACATAATTATTTTATGTGGAAGAAAGATTTTTTTCTTCAGGTTAAAGGGACAGCCATGGGAGCAGCTTTTGCTCCCACTTATGCTATAATTTATATGGGCGAATTTGAGAAAGAGTTTATGTTCCAAAATACTTTCTTTGTTAATAATGTTGTTTTTATAAACGTTATATTGATGATTTGATTTTTATTTGTAAAGGTGAAGTTTCTTCATTTAAAATTTTCATGGATAATTTGAATAGTAATTTACATGGATTGAAATTCACTTTTGAAATTTCAAAACGCAATATACCGTTTTTGGATGTTGAATTTTATATAGGAAAGGATAATTTGGTTCAACATAAGCCTTTCAGAAAACCAACAGCGGTCAATAATTTTTTGCAAGCATGCAAGCATCCCGCTCATTTGATAAAGGCATTACCTGAAGGTGAGTTCAACAGAATTCATAGAAACACTTCTGACCCGATTTTATGAGATGAAATGTTGGGTGAAGTGTTTGATAGACTGCTATCTAGAGGTTATGATGAGAACATACTGCATAACATTTATAGCAGTTTAACACAAAGGAAGAAGTTTGTAGGAGGTAGAAATAGGGAACGTTCATGTAATATTCTAGAACAAGAACCAATATTTTTTGTTTCCAAATATTCAGAATTCTCAGGGACTGTTGAAAAGATTCTTAAACAGTTGTGGCATGTAGTTTGTGATGATATTTCCATTGGGCATTTATTTCCAATGTGCATTACTTTCTCTTATAGCAGATATAAGAATTTGAAAGAGTTATTGAATAGGAAGTTGGAATATTCACCTGATATTAATGTAGGCATGTTTAGATATGGACATTGTTCAGTTTGTGATAAGGTTAGTAATTTGCATGGGAAGAAAATAAATGGTAGAAAGTATGTAGCCTTTGAGAAATGTGATTGTATGTCATCAGGGGTCATATACATTTTGGGATGTGACTGTGTTGTACCCTCATGGTATATAGGACAAACCACAAGAAGGGCTAAGGTTCATATTTTGGAACTTTTAGGGGACATCAAGAGGAAGAATATGGATAGCCCTGTAGCTTTCCACTTTGTTACAGTACATAATGGAGATATTAATGGATTCAACTTCAGTGTTTTAGCCAGACCTCATTCATCTAGAGGAAATTTTAAAAATGAATTAAATAGGCTGGAAAGTACAATGATTTTTAACTATCATACTTTACACCCTAGGGGGATGAATTTAGATAGTGGCATTGTCTGTTGATACTTTTGTCTGCTTGTTTATTAACTTGTTTATTAGCTTGTTTTCTTAGCTAGTTTATACATTTGTATTTCAAACATATTATGCATTTAAAGGTATGCATCAGTGCAAAGTTGTCTTAGTTTTTTCAGCATACAGTTTATTAATTTGTTTTACTGAATAATTGATATTTAAAATTTGATATATTTCACATTTGATATTTGATATGTATGGGTATATTAATACTATTTATGCATTTGTACTTTAAGTAGATATAATTACAGCCAATTAAGGCTGATGAGTTAATTTATGTGACTATTTATATAGGATGCTAGCATATCTTAAATTGTTCCATTGAAGGCAAATTCCCGAGGTACCAGAACAGATTATTAAATGGAGCTACTATCACCACACGCCCAGTGTAATCTGATTATTTATTTCTTAGTTTTTACTTTGTACTTCTGCATTGTAAGTTCGTGTGTGTTGAAATGATGCAGGAAAAACACATTTGAAGATTAATACTGAATTTCTTTCCTTGCTCATTGTTTTTGCTCCTGCCATCACTGGATCAAAGGGTGAAAAGTAGTTCAAAAATGCACTTGACAAAATCTATAACCCTATGGCTTCTAAGAACCTCAGACCTCTGGCTTAATTTGATTATTTATTGCCCTTAAAGTGCATTTTTCACCCGTTAGTGCATGTTGAAAGGATGCTAGATAAAAATGAATATGATACGTAAAACTAAATTTCTTTCCTTAGTCATGATTTTTGTTCAGACCATCATTTGATCAAAAAAAAATCAGGAAGAGTCTCTAAAACACACCTTGGAACATTTAGAATTCAAATGGCTTCTGGGGGCCTACCAGTCATGGGCCCTATGGCTTAATTCAATTATTTTCTCCATAGCTATTACACTAACCTCTGGCACAGTTATGGTGTATTGAAAGGATGCAGAAAAAGGCTGAAGAGTAACACAAAATATGGAAAAAAGGTAATTTGGATAATGTAAGGAGACCATGATGGAGGGGGTACCAGAGTATGGAGGCAGTAGTGTGTCTAAAGGGGGAGCCACTGTGCAGTAAGTGAGGGTGCTATGTAGCTCTTTGCTTAGGATATCATTTTACCTAAAGATGTAACATAAATGGATATGCTGTTCTCTGCTTGAAAAATCCCTGTCCTACTTCTCCATGTTGTCCCATTCTCTGTATCTTAGTAGCCTGCTTTCCCTCCATGTACACCATGAATGCATCATAGCTTGGTATGGTTACATAGTACTAATAGGCAAGCCACTGGTTTTAAAAAGTTTAGTATCTTACAATTTATTTTTTAAATAACTGTTCAAATGTGCAGAATAGAGAGGGATGGGGAGGGTTACCTTGCTACTGTGTCCTTGGCATGGCTACTGAAAATCAGACAGTGGTTTTCTTTATGGTGTACCATCTCTGTAAAAGGTTAGAAATGTTAGTTTTAATTCATAGTAAGCATGGCAGCTACTATGTTCTCCTTCGTAGAAGAAATGTCTAATTAAATGAAGACACAAAATATTACACTGAATGAAGCCAATCTAATGACAAAGTCTTCTTTACATAAAATCTAAAATCTCTTCTTATGATATAAGTTCTCTGTCTCTTAAACATTCAGCATGGAGTCTGTGGGATCCAAAGAGATGCATATCAAAATGAAGTTCATATGGAACTAGCTTCTCATACACCTCTGGCAAAATGACAGCTGAAATGTCTATCCTGGTTGGAATAGTGTGCTTTGTTCATAGCGGATTCAACAGCCGTTTGATGTCAAAATACTCCACAATTGATTTGAAAGGGTAAAAGTTCAGAGTTTTCATCTTAGACAAAAGATTTGTTAACTACTGCCTTAGAATTAATATGATGTCATTTAGCTTTAGGGTTCTGTATTTGCAAAAAAAATGTAATCACAGGTGAACTAGGTAATAATGAAAACCAGGAGGTTAAAATGAGATTGGCTGTGTTATTTGGTCTTGTAACCTGAGAATGAGAGGAATGTATCTGTTAAGCTATTCTTAATACTTCTGACAATAAGAGGAGGAGTCTGACATATGTATGGCTCCACTTTTTAAAATCTTTTTGATTGTTAAGAGTCATCTACTCTCTGTGCATTTTTATTGATGATGTAGCTGAAACACTTGCTTTGTCTCTTGTGACAAGAGTGTCTATAGGAACAGTAGACATTTTTCAACATTGTGAATGAACTAAGACAACACATAGATGGCATGGTGTGTTCCAGCCAGACATATTAAGCGTGTTACATTTTTCTTCTAATTATTGTCCACTTTGTCTCTTTCTAAATTTCTGTCTCAGTTTTCTAACTTTATGTAACACCTGCAGCAGAACATACCAGTCACACAAACCACATGCTGGAAATAACTGTAGGGCACATATATTCTAATATTAAAATATGCATCCAGAGCAATATGAAATATCCAGTGTTAACATGAGCAATGTAATGTTTTGATTTTATATACAACAACAAGAATATGTATTTAAAATCTGAATTTGCAGCACCATTTTAGTCTGAGGACAGCAGCATTTGGGTAAAAAATACATTTCAGAGAGAGAGAAAGAATACATTTAAATGGGAAATTAGGGATAATCTTCATAACCATGATACTTAAAATAGGTATGACAGAACTGTATATCACTTAAGAAAATAGGTATTACAGAACTGCATATCACTTAAGCTGAACATTTGATTGGCTTACACAGGACATAACTTGTACTTTCACAAGGAATAATATTTTTTTAAAGACAGTATGAATATGATCTGTCTCTTAAGTGCACTGCTTTTACTCACATAGACAGATTTTACACAAAAACAGAAAAGTAGAAGTGTGTACCGTCTACATTCCGGCTCGAGAGAGTAACACACAAGTAATTTCTTAGTAGTTCTCTACATAATGATCTGTGGGAAGTGAAGGGCTAATCTGTTATTAAGGTCTTGTAGAGCAGATTGTCCCAGAAGGAATGGTTTCCATTAAGTAAGGCTAGGTGGAATGAGGAATAGCAGAATGTGGGAAGCACTAATTAAGTGGAATAAGCTTTAGGATCCACAGATACAGAGTTTATACACTGGGATTTTAAGCATTGGGATCCGCAGATATGGAGTTTACACACTGGTATTTACGGTCACATAGATTGTGTAATGATGATGGAAAACAGGATGGTGTATTCCAAAGATGTGGTCAAAGAGGTGCAGATTTCAAACATAATGCTTTGGATAATAGGACTTTCACAGCAGTTGTCTATATTGCATTGCCTGTCATGGAGTCTGCTACCTTTTATTAACTTTCCATTGTTTCAAAACTTTTGTTACAAGCATATCTGCATAACTGGCTTTAGGTGCCAGAGAACCATACAGTTCTTATATTGATATTTTGTCATGTTTGAAAAAAACAAAAGCTAGTACAGCAATAGTACTTCACCAACCTGGGGAGTCATACTAACTCTCATTTATATCTACTTTAAAATTCAAATATATCTCTGGTTATAGTAACAGTGCTTTATCAAGTAATAGGCTTCACAATTTCATTAAATGTTTTTCCACTGACATAGAGTCCTTGACTCAGTTAAATCCTGCTGGTGGGCATTCACTCCTTTAAAACTAACATCAGAGCCAGCTTTAGGCATCTGCAGTACTGTGGCTGCAGCCTCCCCAGCCCCCCAATCATCCCAGACTTACTGGTCTTACAGGACCCATGCTATCACACTTTCCTGGATTTGCAAAGGTAGGGTTTCAGTGAAGTATTTTTCAGCCTTGTGTATTTTAACATTTTAGTCTTTCAGTATGTTTGTCCTGGGATTCTGGTTGGCAATATTCTGGTTTTCAGTAATACAATGGTAAACTATAAAATACATTGCAGAACATTCAGAAACCTTAAGCTTCTATAGGTCTGGTGGTCCTCACAGCCCAGAATGATTAATGGATTTTGATATGGACTTAGTGGTGTCTTCTCCCCTCAACTCCACCCATTCTAAAACCTACCCTTCTCAGAGATGTGTACAGAAGGTTGCTGTCATTTGTGTGATGAGCTGGAGATGGTGTGGTTATTACTTCTTTAGTGATACTGTCTGCCGTGGCACTCCCAATGGTATCATGCCTGATGAAGGACATAGGACCAGGTATGCAGTCCTTGCCAGTTGTTGTGCAGTAGTGTTACTAAAATCAGCACACACATTGAAATGCATACATTGGAAAGTGCTAGGTACATTTCAGCTGCCAAAGGGTCCATGGATAAGATGGCTAAAAAAAAGGTTGCTTATAGGATAGCCTCCAAGTGCTTGCTGTTCCTCATAAATGAATGGGACACTCATCTGATAGTCATTAGGAAGTATGGGGAACGTAAAAAAGTAAATGAACATACAATTTGAGATGGAGACCTGACAGCTCTCCTACAGTACCATTTATATAGAAAAAAGAGCATTGGCTAGAAAATCTACTCCTGGATGATTGATAAAAGAGTACTGGCCAAGGAACCCCTGCCTTAAAAATATTTAGGCTGGTCACAGTTTCATTAATTTCTACTTTGAATGAATGGTTCCTTCAGTACCTGTTCATCCAATTCCATGGACTTTCTCCAAAACTGCAATTTTTAAGCTTTGACAAAAGCAGGGACTGGCCCATCATCTAAAATCATGTTATGTATAATTTTTTTTATCTCTGTATATTATTTCCTTTTATTTATTTAGTTTTTCTAGTGGCATAATTTCTAATGATATTGTCACCACAAGCCTTATTTTGTGTGAAAGATGGAATTTTTGCCTTAAGCAAGTTTTTTGAAAGGATCTTTGTGCCCAGTGTGACTCTAAGGTGTGACATAGGTAGTGTTGTCAAAGCATCCCTTTTTTAAGTGCTACTCGTACTGCATTCCCAAATGCAACCCTTTCAGCCAATTTGTTTATAACTAAAAACATTTTTTTTTATGTCTGAAACTCAAATATTTGACAAAGTCCAATAAGCTGTGGGCTATTATAACTTCTCACAATGTAGCTAGTAAAAGACAATGTTTTATCTATGATGAAGATTACAACATATGGAGATGTACAAGCTACTGGCTTAGTAACAGAATGTGCTTACAGGACTAAGCATGTGACAATAAATATGATAATAAAAAATAAACAAAACATAAAGTATTAAAGAGGAATATTTTCTGGGACTCGTAAAGTCAATGTGTAGCAGGTAAATTATAAATGGATCTCTATAACTGCTGTGAAAGTGGGGCATCTTGAGTTTCCTCTTAAAACTCACTATAGTGATACACTTCCAAAGTTACCAAGGTAATGAGTCCCATAGATCTGGGGCACGGTAACAGGATGAGTAAAACATGGAGGTATTAAGCCTCATCTTGTGCATCATAAGCATCCACAAGATTGGGAAGGCTGATAGAGCACTAGAAGTTGTATAAGAAAGGAGGGACTTTGCTCAAATGATATTTTAAACGTTAGCTGAAGAGCCTTTAAAGTTATTCTTTCTTTCACAGGATTCACTGCAAAGAAGAACCTTAAGTAATGCTTTCATTATCTAATGTTGAAATAGTGCATGAGCTGTAACTGATCGAGTTAATGCAAGAAAGCCCCATATAAAGAGCCATTGTACTAGTACAGTTGACAGACAACCAAAGCATATGGCACTGTAGGCAAGTCCTCAGACGGAATCATGCTCCTAATAAGGGGGGGATGATCCACAGATGATGGTAACAAGATTTGCCAATGGCTAACATTTTATCCCTAAATGTTAGCTGGTTATTAAAAAACACTCCAATCCTGTACACCTTGTATACAACTCCAAATAATTACTCCCATACAATGTCACTTTCAAGGGCAGGGGCTGTGGAGGACTTCCTGATGACATTAGGAAATTGTAGCAATTTCAGACTTGGGGACTGAACTTGAGTCAGTTTTGTGCTCTCTAATCAGGAATAGCTTCCACAGACTTCTTCTAATGGATCATAGGGGTTATACACAACCGAAGCAGAAGAATTAACTCTGACTATAATTTGTATAAAGGTGATATTGCAATTCTCTACTTCTAATGACATCAGAGAGCAACACTGCATACATAATACGAAGAAAGTATGGGAAACAGCCGAGGAGGACATGTGGAAGAACAATAAGTAGCCACCATTTTCATTAACCTTGCTGAACATGAGTAAAATACCACAACTGATAAGTGGGACAAAAAAAAATAAAGCAAGCAACTGCAGGAACAATAGTAACAAGGACCTTCCATTCCCTTTCTTCTTACCAACAGTAGTTCTTAATAAGCCATGATTAGCAAGAGGAATAAAAATAAATAAATGGAAATAATGCAAGTAATTGTAGCACCTTTAGTTGGTAGGATATGTATAAGTGTGTGTGTGTGTGTGTGTGTGTGTGTGTGTGTGTGTGTGTGTGTGTGTGTGTGTGTGTGTGTGTGTGTGTGTGTGTGTGTGTGTGTGTGTGTGTGCATGCACATTATTAAATACTTGCATAACTTATATTTTGGTTGTAAAATACTTCCTCCAACAACAACTACGCATTCTACAGCAAACTTTGAAACATTAGATGGACGAACTGCTTTTATAACAAAAATATAAAAAAAATGTGTATATACTACTAATAATAAAACAACAAGTAGCTAATTTTTAAACTCAGTAATGACCAAAAGGGAGGGTGTTACATGGAAATAATGGACCTACCAGGAGTGCAGAGGCCTGAAGCACTACACCACTGTACTGCCCATTATTTCCTTGTAATGCCCACCTTGTTGGACATCATTGCTTGTATAATGCTTTGTTTACCAACATGGAGAAGAAGTGCATGCATGAGGAACATGATGCTTAAATATCCTGATGTCTGCAATCCATCCGTTGAATGGAAGGCGTACTATAACATTACGCAGTAAAAGTATTTTGAAAACATTCCTCTATCAGGGTTCATTGTTACCTCCCAGGGGTGGGATATGAAAAGCAGCAGAGTACTGAAGTAGAATGTCTTTTCTCTAGTGGAATTAATACAGTCAGAACATACACTGAGAGCACCATGCTATCTACCTGTGACATTTCAAGAACTTAAATATAACAGGAATATTTACTCCATTCTGAAAATTTTTTTTTTAATTTACTGCTTAAAGAAAAGGCAGTGGTTTGACTAGAGATCACTTAAATTAACCTGGATAACACAAAAGCCATACCTGTTAGTACCTCTTAGATACTAACAAATATCCTGTCAATGTGGTCCATCAGAACTTCTACTTGTAGTACATAGAGACTGTTCAGGGGGTTACATACTCAGGTTTTGATTGGATTCATAAATCATTTATGCTGAAGATAGACAGAAAAGTGCAAATATAAATTATCTGAGCTGCTTCAAAGATGTTAATAGTATCTGGCCTCTTGGCATCAGAGCCAAATCCAGCACTAGATAACCTAGGCAGTTGATAGCGCCCATGTTGTCTGGGGGGGGGGGGGTAATGTTGACTGAGGAGGCCAAGAATTTGCTAACAAAATGTCCTGTATATATAAAAGTAAAACCAGTATAAATACAACTGCATCAGCATTAGGTCCTCTCAGAGACTTTTCATAGCAAACCCCAGAAACCTCAGTGACTTCTGAAATGTAAGTTCCATTGGAAAAAATGCAAGAGATTTAAGTATTACATCTGTGTGAAGTAGTAACAGAGCAATGAGGGAGCACACAAAAAGAGTAGCTGTGTGTGTGTGTGTGTGTGTGTGTGTGTGTGTGTGTGTGTGTGTGTGTGTGTGTGTGTGTGTTTAATGCCCCAGTTAAAGGTACTGTCTAGTTAAGTGAATTTGCTCAGAGTCAAACCCCAATCTTATTGATAGGTAAGCAAGTGCCTTAAACCTCCACATCAACTGCCAGAGCTCCTTTAATTTTCTTTCTTTCTTTTTTGGTTGTTTTGTTTTTGCAAATCTCTGGGAATTACAGTCTGTTAATATCAGTCGTTAAGTTTCAAACTTGTATTGTTCAATGTCTGGAGCAATGGGTAGCATACTTTCTTTTGGTGCAGAAGGCTGTCAGTTCTGTTCCCACACAAGGTAGAGTGACTGCTCACACACACCATTTTTCAATGTAACATAGGCAATTTGTTCTTTAAGGGCAGCAGGCACTTCATTTGTAGATGAGGCTCTGAAATGCAAAGTTGTTTGCCAGCAGCAACAACTTCATTAGTTACAGCTCTATTCAATGTGGAATTATTCAGATGACTTTTACTTCTGCAGAGATTGAGTATACTGACAAATATTGGTGGATTATAATGACAACAGTTTGAGTGGCCTTTAATGAGTGAAATGTTCTGAAATGGGAAGTTTGTCATTATTGGTTCAGTTCGATTCTCAGTTAGATCGTCTTCTATGTAGCGACATGCGTGAATGGGCGTTCCTTCATTGAAGGTTGTGCGTTAGGCCCGGCAAGCCAGTATGTAAAAATCTACTGCCAATCATTAGCAGACCGGAGTTCTGCTGTGGAGACCCCTAACCGGGAAAAGCCGAAAGACACAAACAAACATGTTTTGTTTCACTGCTGACTGGAAAAATGTTAAAAACTACAAATTTAATTTACACTCTTAACAAGTTGTGCTGTATTAAATGAGGAATATAGTTAAATACATCAAAAAAGTGAAACAAAGAACACATGCATTTATACATGGTCCTAAAAATGTGTGCATGGTGCCTATGGTTTGAAAACAGCCCAAAGGTACACAATCTACCACTGGCTACATGTTTTATATAACCATGTCTGTAGTATTTTTGGGTGCTTTGTGATATTACTTTGCTGGTCCAGCTTACTGGTCAGTTTTCCACAGTTTTCCATTAATCATCACTGCTGTTCCTTGGGGTCAGTCTCTTTTGGTAGAATGTTTTGATTACACAATCCATCATGTGAGTGGCAGTACTGCAAAATCTGGAAAAGTTCTAGATCATTGTTGTCATAATATCAGCATTCTAGAATTTGGCTTGAAATGCACGTCTTCTCCTTCTCTTATTCCTGAAGTATATTACTGATTTTAAAAGTCAGGGATACATTTATTATTCATACAGATAACTCCCATGGAAGAAGGATACAAGCTGCATGTTTGATCACAGACACATTACCCACAGTCTAATTTTTAACCTGAATGGGGTACAGAGCATTTGGCGAATAACTAGATGAATAAATAACTTAATAAATGGTAACTTGTAATAATGGTTGACTTTTTACACTTCAGTACAGTTATGGATTTCACCTTGCATTGGAGCTAATTTTGAATCTGCACATTAACTTTCATCTTTACTTTATGATGCTGGATTGCTGTGGGCTGTCATTTATTTGCGGTTTGCTTGCTTCTTTATTTATTTGTAATTTATTTATCAGGTAGGTAAGCCAGTCTACTGACCCTTTTCAGTCATGACCTGGGAACTGAAGAACAGTACAACATACTAATGAAGAAAATGTAAAGGAACTACAATACAGTGCATAGGTTATACAATACATCAGTAATACAGAGACATATACAATGTTAATACAGCACTATAAAGATAATGCACAAGCTTTCTTGCAACAACTGATTATACAAAAAAGCATAGCATATTAAAGGACGGTATGCACAAAGACAGTGTATGCATATTTACATATACATGAGGAGTGGTTTGTACATTCATTGGTATTAAGTTTCTAATACAGTGAAATACTGAATGTGTATTAGAAATCTTTTATACAGCTCTGTGAATGAAGATACACAGAGCATCCTTCTGTTTTACTCTTTTAATGATGATTTGAATAATTGCCAAGTCTGATTGTTTTTTTTTTCTTTTCTTTTTTTTTTGTCTCATCACTGGGGACCTGATTCCATAGCACAGGACCTAAGTTGGAGAAGGCTTTTTATTTATTGAGCTTTTGAATTATGCTTTGATAACTTGGCCTTCTGTTCTGCTGGTGTCTGCATGGATAACATCAGTTTTTTCTCCATTTCAGATCAGAATTACATTTCAACAGGACCACACTTCATATTATACCCATCAGACTGACCTAAACATTGTGTTCTGTCCCTCACTGAAATGCTTCAGATATCATCACATACTTGATTATTAACTGATAGCTACTGACTGTACTGACACTTGGCATATTTGGCATTTTATACCTTTTAATTTCATACTCCCTTAAGACATAATTAAGAATATATTACAGTTTACTTCATTTTGAAAGACTAGCTGCTCAGCTTTTCAAATATTGCTAAATCTTTTTAATTACAGAGACCATTTAAAGTGGTTGTGTGAACACCATCTCACCAGTTTGATTTTCTCATTAATACTTCACATTTTAATGTATTTTTACATAGTACTGAGCTATGCATTGTGGTCCATCTGTTTTAACTTATACTATTTTATTATTTTGAGTGTCTCTATTTTGTACTATTTATTAATTGTGTTAACTTACTTATCATGGTAACTTTATGTAGTAGCATGATGGTCTGTAGCAGGGACCTTATTATAGCTGCTCACCCCTTTATGGTTATCTGACTTCCGCTTCTGTTTTTTAAGATGCAGGAAGGATCATCTGATGAGCAAAAAGAAAGGTTCCTTCCTATTCTCAGTTTGGCCCCTTAGGTGAGGGTCCTAACTCTGATATTGTTCACTAAGCACTATTACAGAGTAAAATCTTCCATGGCCTTTCATCTTTCTGTGCTAAGGAAAAGCCCATCATTCATAGAAATTCTATGCGGCAGGTTCAAACAATCTAACCTATCAAGATCATACCCCTTGATCTACATTGTAATGCAAGGTCCTTTGACAATAATTCTGACAGCATCTCAGAATTTGTTGTTGACTGTTGAATTTTCATTCATAATTGATAGCAGTTTTGGCCGTTCTTTGTCAGCTGTTGTGCTCATGGGTTCTGTGAGATCAACAAAGGAGGTGTGTTGTTTTATTGCTCACACTTGCATGTGTCCCAGGTTACCTGTGAGAAATAAGCTCTTCTAAATAAGTCATTTTTACCAGTATATGTGTAAGAACATTCTTTCAGGAATACACTGACTTCCCTATCACCTCTCTTTCGAGTTGTCCACACTGTCTCAGTTTTGGAAACTTTAATTTCCAGGTTGATGAGGTGTTAGTGGCTTTTATAAAGCCATTCTTCTGTTTTAAGACTTTGCTTTATTAGACAGTAACCAGTGAAAGCGTACCTTTGTCTTGCTTCTACAGCTTGAAGTAACCTCAGATTTGGTGACAGAGGACTTGGTTTGACCATATTCTGGTCCATTCTTCAAGTGATATCCAATTGAAAGAACCCACTGACATAGTCCTGGCTGAGAAAATCAGGTGTATTTTTCACAGGGTGATTTTATATTGGGGAGTACAGAATCTGTGCTTTATTTCAGTCTGAATTTCAGGCACTTCGCACCACTGATTGCACCTCACTATGTTTAAGAATGACAGCATTTTGGTCAGGGATCAAATGAATCATTTAATTATAGCCCTTGTTGTCTCTAAGCATCATTAAACACAGCTGGCTGTGGTATCCCACAGGAATGTTTACATGTTTACTGTCTGGTTTCAGGAACTATGCTAGACTGACTTGCTTCCTACTTCTTGAGTCAGTCTCAGAGAATGATCTTGGATCAACTCATTAACCTCTCACTTTCTGGACTGCAGAATTCACAGAGTGCTATTTCACATCTAATATTGCTTACTATGGATATGGCCCCGTTAACAAACTCATATGAAGGCGGAGATTGTGGTATAACTGTTATGTGGATGATACTCAACTCTGTCTCTACTTATCTCTCAAAAATCTGTTCATCGTGAGTCCATTAGCACATGACCAGAACTGTATCCATTCTTGGATATATTGTTACTAACTTAGAATGAGGAGTTCCAAGACGGTTGACATGGATATTCAGGGCATTCATAGAAAGTCTATCTCAAAATGAGCCATTGTATGTTTTACTGGGTTGACAGACTAGACCTTGTTTCTAAGGTATATAAACTCAGCATCATTTTTAGTGATCAGCTGACACCCAAACTCAAAGACCAAGTCTCATTAGTAGTTATATCATCCTGCGTCTATCTTAGAACTATTTCTCACATAAAGCATCTCATACCTTTATTTATTTATTTAGTGATATTTAGTAATTGAGTAGAATGGCTGGTCAACAGACCATTTTCAGCCATGACCTGTACCCATAAGAGCAACAGTTTAGTACATCAGGTATTAGAGATATCACAATAGTTGGACAAGCAAAGTATTTACAATGCCAATGAAAACAGACAGTACAATGTAGATTTACAACAAATGTTTTGTTTAGACAAAAATATTTACAATGCCAAAAGAGAAAGACAGCTGCAGATTTACAAACAATAATTTGAATGCATGAAAACTCAAAATTTGGCAGTCACATCTTAATCCAGTAGTGGGTTATAGTGTAGTGGTAAATGTTTTGTGTTTTACAGTTGCCAATACAAAATATTTAAGAAGACCTAGTTATTTCCATGTGAGCTTTGGTCTCTTCCCATGTAGATTGCTACAGTTTCCTGTATCTTGTATATACAACTGAATGGTTGCTTGCAACTGGTGCAAAACTCTCTGCCCATCTACTTACACGAACATTATGTTACAGTCATATTATGTCATTTTGTGGAGCTACCTGCATTTTCTACATTTGAGACTGTATCATCTAGTAAGTTCTTCTTAATCTATGCAGCCTTAGACAGTTTGGTAACCCACAAATAAATATTTGTTTGTATCTATCATCCACCTTCTCATCCCCACTCTGTCACTGTGGACCTTTTAGTGTCCCTGAGGGGATGCCTTGAGTCTTTCGGGATTTGGTCTTTCTACTACCAGGCCACACTCATTTTTAACTACACACACACACACACACACACACACACACACACACACACACATATATATATGTGTGTGTGTGTGTGTGTGTGTGTGTGTGTGTGTGTGTGTATCTTGCAAGCTTCAGCCTATACTGTCTGTTTTTGTAATCTGTCTAATTTTGATTATTGCCTCAGCTCAGTGTTGAACACATAAATAAAAATAAAGTAGAATATGAAGCCTAGCATTTGTAAATATAAGGATGCTCCTTATCACCTACAATGAGATGCTTCTCACACCTACTGTGCAGTACTTCTTGTCACCTGCAATGTGATGATCCTTATCACCTACAGTGCAATGCTCCTTATCACGTACAGCAATGCTCCTTATCACCTGCAGTGTGATTATCCTTATCACATACAGTGCAATGCTCCTTATCACGTACAGCAATGCTCCTTATCACCTGCAGTGTGATTATCCTTATCACCTACAGTGCGATGCTCCTTATCACATACAGTGATGCTCCTTATCACCTGCAGTGTGATTATCCTTATCACCTACAGTGCGATGCTCCTTATCACCTAAAGTGCAACTCAACATACTGGCACAACAATTTGTAAATAACAGTTTCTGGTCCATTAACCCACTTTTGTTAGAACACTAAAACTCAGTAAACCTTCAAGGAATTTGTGTTACTCTTCCTCTCAAAGTCACTAGATATAGCAAAGGAATTACTAGAGTGCACAGGGAAAGCTTTTTCCATCTAAAAACCTTGCAGGTGGAATTCTCTGTCTCACAAAGTGAGCCCTACTGTTGCCATGGTAGCATTTAAAACAAATTTGCTAGCATATCTGATCAATGATACTAGATCTTGCTTTCTCTCCTAAATGATATAAGTAGAATGTGTAAGGCTTCTTCGCCTATTCACTTGCAGGGAAAAGATTCGTAATCACACAGCATGTTGCAGTTGTGACTGTATATGACATACATTATGTTAATAGGTGACAATTTTGTTTTAGCTTGTCATTTTGTGGAGCAACCTGCATTATCTATGTTTAAGGCTATGTATCATCTAGTAAGTTCTCGTTGGCCCATGCAGCCTTAGACAGTTTGGGTAGCCCACCAATAAATATTTACTTGTACCTGTCATCCACCTTGTCATCTCCACTCTGTCATTGTAGGAATTTTAATGTCCCTGAGGGCATGCCTTGAGTCCCTGGGGATTTGGTCATTTTACTACCAGGCAACACTTCTTTTTAACTCTCTCTCTGTATATATATATATATATATATATATATATATATATATATATATATATTTATATATATATACATATTGCAAGCTCCAGTCTGAATTGTCTGTTTTGTAATCGGTCTAATTTTGATGTTATTGCCTCATGCTTAGTGGTGAAAATGTAAATAAAAATAAAGTTGAATTTGAAGCCTAACATTTGCATATATCAGAATGTTCCTTATCACCTACAGTGAGATGCTTCTCATGCCTACTGTGTGATACTTCTTATCACCTACAATGTGATGATCCTTATCACCTACAGTGAGACGATCCTTATCACCTACAGTGAAATGCTCCTTATCACCTAGAGTGCAATATCCGTTATCACATAGAGCGATGCTCCTTATCACCTACAGCATGATGGTCCTTATCACTTATAGTGTGACGATCCTTATCACCTAGAGTGTGATGCTTCTTATCACCTACAGTATGATGCTTCTTGTCGCCTACAGTGAGATGCTCCTTATTACCTACGGTGTGATACTTATTATCATCTGCAATATGATGCCCCTTATCACCTACAGTGCAGTGCTCCTTATCACGTACAACAATGCTCCTTATCACTTACAGTGTGATGATCCTTATCATGTACAATGATGCTACTTATCACCTACAGTGTGATGATTCTTATCACTTACAGTGTGATGATCCTTATCACCTACAGTATGATGCTCCTTATCACCTACAGTGTGATGATCCTTATCACTTACAGTGTGATGATCCTTATCACCTACACTGAGATGCTCCTAATCATGCACAATGATCCTTATCACCTACAGTGTGATGATCCTTATCACCTACAGTGTGATGATCCTTATCACTTACAGTGTGATGATCCTTATAACCTACAGTGCAATTCTCCTTATCACATACAGAGATGCTTCTTATCACTTACAGTGTGATTATTCTTATCACTTACAGTGTGGTGATCCTTGCCACTTATAGTGTGATGATCCTTATCACCGACAGTGTGATGCTCCTTATCACCGACAGTGCAAACCTCTTTATCACTTACAGTGTGATGATCCTTATCACATACAGTGAAATGCTCCTTATCACCTACAGTGCCATGCTCCTTATCACGTACAGCAATGCTCCTTATCAACTACAGTGTGATAATCCTTATCACTTACAGTGTCATGATCCTTATCACCTACAGTGCGATGCTCCTTATCACGTTCAGAGATGCTCCCTATCACTTACAGTGTGATGATCCTTATCACTTACAGTGTGATGATCCTTATTTCCTACAGTGCAATGCTCCTTAGCACCTCCAGTGCAATGCTCCTTATCACTTACAATGTGATGATCATTATCGCCTACAGGGAAATGCTCCTAATCACTTACAGTGCAATGCTCCTTATCACATACAGTGATGCTCCTTATCACCTGCAGTGTGATGATCCTTGGCAGCTACAGTGAGATGCTCCTTATTACCTACAGTGTGATACTTATTACCTACAATGTGATGATCCTAATCACCTGCAGTGAGATGCTCCTTTTCACCTACAGTGAAATGCTCCTTATCACCTACAGTGCAATGCTCCTTATCACGTACAGCAATGCTCCTTATCACCTACAGTGTGATGATCCTTATCACTTACAGTGTGATGATCCTTATCACCTACAGTGAAATGCTCCTTTTCACCTAGAGTGCAATGCTCCTTATCAAGTACAGCAATGCTTCTTATCAACTACAGTGTGATGATCCATATCGCTTATAGTGTGATGAACCTTATCACCTACAGTGCAATGCTCCTTATAACCTACAGTGCAATGCTCCTTATCACTTTCAGAGATGCTCCTTATCACCTACAGTGTGATGATCCTTATTACTTACAGTGTGGTGCTCCTTATCACCTACAGTGCAATGCTCCTTATCACCTACAGTACAATGATCCTTATCACATACAGCGATGCTCCTTATGACTTACAGTGTGATGATCCTTATGACTTATTGTGTGATGATCCTTATTACCTACAGTGCGATGCTCCTTTTCACCTACAGTGCAATGCTCCTTATCACATACAGCGATGCTCCTTATCACCTACAGTGTGATGATCCTTATCACTTACAGTGTGATGATCCTTATCACCTACAGTGAAATGCTCCTTGGCACCTACTGTGCAATGCTCCTTGTCATGTACAACGATGCTCCTTATCACCTACAGTGTGATGATCCTTATCGCCTACAGTAAGATGGTCCTATTACCTACAGTGTGAAACTTATTATCAACTATAATGTGATTATCTTAATCACCTGCAGTGTGATGATCCTTATCACCTTCAGTGAAATGCTCCTTATCACCTAGATTGCAATGCTCCTTATAATGTACGGCGATGCTCCGTATCACCTAAAGTGTGATAATCCTTATCACCTACAGTGCGATGCTCCTTATCATGTTCAGAGATGCTCCTTATCACTTACAGTGTGATGATCCTTATCACTAACAGTGTGATGATGCTTATTACCTGCAGTGCGATGCTCCTTATCACCTACAGTGCATAGCTCCTTATCACTTACAGTGTGATGATCCTTATCACCTACAGTGAAATGCTCCTTATCACCTACAGTGCAATGCTCCTTATCACATACAGTGTGATGATCCTTATCATTTACAGTGTGATGATCCTTATCACCTACAATACGATAATCCTTATCACCTACAGTGTAATGATCCTTGCCACCTACAGTGAGATGTTCCTTATTACCTACAGTGTGATACTTATTATCACCTGCAGTGAAATGATCCTTATCACCTACAGGGAAATTCTCCTTATAACCTACAGTGTAATGCTCCTTATCATGTACAGCAATGCTCCTTATCACCTACATTGTGATGGTCCTTATCACTTACAGTGTGACGATCCTTAACACCTACAGTGCAATCCTTCTTATCACCTACAGTGAAATGCTCCTTATCACCTACAATGAAATGCTCCTTATCACCTACAGTGCAATGCTCCTTATCGCTTATAACAATGCTCCTTATCACTTATAGTGTGATGATCCTTATCACTTACAGTGTGATGATCCTTATCACCTACAGTATGATGCTCCTTATCATGTACAACAATGCTACTTATCACCTACAGTGTGATGATCCTTATCACTTACAGTGTGATGATCCTTATCACCTACAGTGCAATGCTCCTTATCATGTACAGAGATGTTCCATATCACTTACAGTGTGATGATCCTTATCACTTACACTTTGATGATCCTTATAACCTACAGTGTGATGCTCCTTATCACTTACAGTGCAATCCTCCTTATCACTTACGATGAAAATGTAATAGGTTGATCATTTCAGTTCTACATTTAGTGATTCGATCAATTATGTTTTCGAAATGCTGATATAGACCCGTGTAATGATCCTTGCCACCTTCAGTGAGATGCTCCTTATTACCTACAGTGCCATACTTATCACCTACAGTTTGATGATCCTTGTCACCTACAGTGAAATGCTCCTTATCACCTATACTGCAATGCTCCTAATCACGTACAACAATGCTCCCTATCACCTACATTGTGATCATCCTTATCACTTACATTGTGGTGATCCTTATCACCTACAGTGAAATGCTCCTTATCACCTACAGTGCGATGCTGCTTATCATGTACAACGATGCTACTCATCACCTACAGTGTTATGATCCTTGTCACCTACAGTAAGATGTTCCTTATTGCATATGGTACGATGTTCCTTATTATGTGCAATGATGCTCCTTATCACCTACAGTGTGATGATCCTTATCACTTCTAGTGTGATGATCCTTATTACTTACAGTGTGATGATCCTTATCACCTACAGTATGATGCTTCTTATCACCTACAGTGAAATGCTCCTTATCACCTACAGTGCAATGCTCCTTATCACATACAGTGTGATGATCCTTATCACTTACAGTGTGATGATCCTTATCAACTACAGTACGATACTCCTTATCACCGATAGTGTAATGATCCTTGCCACCTACAGTGAGATGCTCCTTATTACCTACAGTGTGATACTTATTATCACCTGCAGTGAAATGATCCTTATCACCTACACGGAAATTCTCCCTATAACCTACAGTGCAATGCTCCTTATCATGTACAGCAATGCTCCTTATCACCTACATTGTGATGATCCATACCACTTACAGTGTGATGATCCTTATCACCTACAGTGCAATCCTCCTTATCACCTACAGTGAAATGCTCCTTATCAGCTACAGTGCAATGCTGCTTATCGTCTACAGTGTGATGATTCTTGTCACCTACAGTAAGATGCTCCTTATTACCTACAGTGTGATACTTATTATCACCTACAATGTGATGATCCTAATTACCTGCAGTGAGATGATCCTTATCAACTACAGTGAAATGCTCCTTATCACCTACAGCGCAATGCTCCTTTTCATGTACAGCGATGCTCCTTATCACCTACAGTGTGATGATCCTTATCACTTACAGTGTGATGATCCTTATCACCTAGCGTGCGATGCTCCTTATCACCTACAGTGCGATGCTCCTTATTACATACAGAGATGCTCCTTATCACTTACAGTGTGATGATCCTTATCACTTACAGTGTGTTGATCCTTATCACCTACAGTGCAATGCTCCTAATCACCTACAGTGCAATTCTCCTTATCATTTACAGTGTGATGAGCCTTATCACATACAGTGAAATGCACCTTATCATCTACAGTGTGATGCTCATTATCCTGTACAACAATGCTCCTCATCATCTACAGTGTGATGATCCTTGTCACCTACAGTAAGATGCTCCTTATTACCGACAGTGTGATACTTATTATCACCTACAATGTGATGATCCTAATTACCTGCAGTGAGATGATCCTTATCAACTACAGTGAAATGCTCCTTATCACCTACAGCGCAATGCTCCTTTTCATGTACAGCGATGCTCCTTATCACCTACAGTGTGATGATCCTTATCACTTACAGTGTGATGATCCTTATCACCTAGCGTGCGATGCTCCTTATCACCTACAGTGCGATGCTCATTATTACATACAGAGATGCTCCTTATCACTTACAGTGTGATGATCCTTATCACTTACAGTGTGTTGATCCTTATCACCTACAGTGCAATGCTCCTAATCACCTACAGTGCAATTCTCCTTATCATTTACAGTGTGATGAGCCTTATCACATACAGTGAAATGCACCTTATCATCTACAGTGTGATGCTCATTATCCTGTACAACAATGCTCCTCATCATCTACAGTGTGATGATCCTTGTCACCTACAGTAAGATGCTCCTTATTACCGACAGTGTGATACTTATTATCACCTACAATGTGATGATCCTAATCACCTGCAGCGAGATGATCCTTACCACCTACAGTGCAATGCTCCTTATCACCTATAATGTGATGATCCTTATCACTTACAGTGTGATGATCCTTATCACCTAGAGTGCAATGCTGCTTATCACCTACAGTGCGATGCTCCTTATAGCCTATATTGCAATGCTCCTTATCACTTACAGTGTGATGATCCTTATCACCAACCATGAAATGCTCCGTATCACCTACATTGCAATGCTCCTTATCACATACAGCAATGCTCCTTATCAACTACAGTCTGATGATCCTTATCACTTACAGTGTGATGATCCTTATCACCTACAGTGCAATGCTCCTTATCACGTACAGAGGTGCTCCTTATCACTTACAGTGTGATGATCCTTATCACCTACAGTGAAATGATCCTTATCACCTACAATGCAATGCTCGTTATCATGTACAGCAATGCTCCTTATCAACTAGAGTGTGATAATCCTTATCACTTACAGTGTGATGATCCTTATCACCTATAGTGCGATACTCCTTTTCACCTACAGTGCAGTGCTCCTTATCACGTTCAGAGATGCTCCTTATCCCTTACAGTGTGATGATCCTTATTACCTACAGTGCGATGCTCCTTATCACCTACAGTGCAATGCTCCTTATCATTTACAGTATGATGATCCTTATCGCTTACAGTGAAATGCTCCTTATCACCTACAGTGCAATGTTCCTTATCACATACAGCAATGCTCCTTATCACCTACAGTGTGATGATCCTTATCACTTACAGTGTGATGATCCTTATCACCTACAGTGAAATGCTCCTTGGCACCTACTGTGCAATGCTCCTTGTCATGTACAACGATGCGTATTATCACCTACAGTGTGATGATCCTTATCACCTACAGTAGGATGCTCCTTATTACCTACAGTGTGATACTTATTATCACCTACAATGTGATGATCTTAATCACCTGCAGTGAGATGATCCTTATCACCTTCATGAAATGCTCCTTATCACCTAGAGTGCAATGCTCCTTATCATGTACAACGATGCTCCTTATCACCTACAGTGTGATGACCCTTATCACTTACAGTGTGATGATCCTTATCACCTACAGTGTGATGATCCTTATCACCTACAGTGTAATCCTCCTTATTACTTACAGTGTGATGCTCCTTATCACCTACAGTGAAATGCTCCTTATCACCTACAGTGCAATGCTCCTTATCATGCACAGCAATGCTCGTTATCAACTACAGTGTGATGAACCTTATTACATACAGGGTGATGATCCTTATCACCTACAGTGAAATGCTCCTTATCACCTACAGTGCAATGCTCCTTATCATGTACAGCAATGCTCGTTATCAACTACAGTGTGATGATCCTTATTACATACAGGGTGATGCTCCTTATCACTTACAGTGTGATGATCCTTATCACTTACAGTGTGATGATGCATATTACCTAGAGTGTGATGCTCCTTATCCCCTAAAGTGCATAGCTCCTTATCACTTACAGTGTGATGATCCTTATCACCTACAGTGAAATGCTCCTTATCACCTACAGTGCAATGCTCCTTATCACCTACATTGTGATGATCCTTATCACTTACAGTGTGATGATCCTTATCACCTACAGTACAATACTCCTTATCACCTACAGTGTAAGGATCCTTGCCACCAACAGTGAGATGCCCCTTATTACCTACAGTGTGATACTTATTATCACCTAAAATGTGATGATCCTAATCACCTGCAGTGAAATGATCCTTATCACCTACAGGGAAATTTTTATTTTTTTATTTTTTTATTTTTATTTAACATTTGTTGACCGGGAAAGTCCGACTAGGTTCCACAGAGCCTGTTTTCAGTGGAGGTCCGGGGAGAAATGCTCCAGATGAAATTCTCCTTATAACCTACAGTGCAATGCTCCTTATCATGTACAGCAATGCTCCTTATCACCTACATTGTGATGATCCTTATCACTTACAGTGTGATGATCCTTATCACCTACAGTGCAATCCTCCTTATCACCTGTAGTGAAATGCTCCTTATCACCTACAGTGAAATGCTCCTTATCACCTACAATGGAATGCTCCTTATCACTTACAACAATATTCCTTATCACCTATAGTGTGATGATCCTTATCACTTAAGTCTGATGATCCTTATCACCTACAGTGAAATGCTGCTTATCATCTACACTGTGATGATTCTTGTCACCTACAGTAAGATGCTCCTTATTACCTACAGTGTGATACCTATTATCACCTACAATGTGATGATCCTAATTACCTGCAGTGAGATGATCCTTATCACCTACAGTGAAATGCTCCTTATCACCTACAGCGCAATGCTCCTTTTCATGTACAGCGATGCTCCTTATCACCTACAGTGTGATGATCCTTATCACTTACAGTGTGATGATCCTTATCACCTAGAGTGCGATGCTCCTTATCACCTACAGTGCAATGCTCCTTATTACATACAGAGATGCTCTTTATCACTTACAGTCTGATGATCCTTATCACTTACAGTGTGTTGAACCTTATCACCTACAGTGCAATGCTCCTAATCACCTACAGTGCAATTCTCCTTATCATTTACAGTGTGATGAGCCTTATCACATACAGTGAAATGCTCATCACCTACAGTACAATGCTTCTTTTTGTGTACAACAATGCTCCTTATCACCTATAGTGTGATGATCCTTATCAACTACAGTGTGATGATCCTTATCACCTACAGTGAAATGCACCTTATCATCTACAGCGTGATGCTCATTATCCTGTACAGCAATGCTCCTCATCATCTACAGTGTGATGATCCTTGTCACCTACAGTAAGTTGCTCCTTATTACCTACAGTGTGATACTTATTATCACCTACAATGTGATGATCCTAATCACCTGCAGTGAGATGATCCTTACCACCTACAGTGAAATGCTCCTTATCACCTACAGTGCAATGCTCCTTATCACCTACAGTGCGATGATCCTTATCACTTACAGTGTGATATCCTTATCACCTAGAGTGCAATGCTGCTTATCACCTACAGTGCAATGCTCCTTATAGCCTATATTGCAATGCTCCTTATCACTTACAGTGTGATGATCCTTATCACCTACAATATGATGCTTATCACCTACAGTGAAATGCTCCTTATCACCTACAGTGCAATGCTCCTTATCATGTACAATGATGCTCCTTATCACCTACAGTGTGATGATCCTTATCACTTACAGTGTGATGATCCTTATCACCTACAGTGCAATGCTCCTTATCATGTACAGAGATGCTCCTTATTACTTACAGTGTGATGATCCTTATCACCTACAGTGAAATGATCCTTATCACCTACAGTGCAATGCTCCTTATCACCTACAGTGTGATGATCCTTATCACTTACAGTGTGATATCCTTATCACTTACAGTGTGATATCCTTATCACCTAGAGTGCAATGCTGTTTATCACCTACAGTGCAATGCTCCTTATAGCCTATATTGCAATGCTCCTTATCACTTACAGTGTGATGATCCTTATCACCTACAGTATGATGCTTATCACCTACAGTGAAATGCTCCTTATCACCTACAGTGCAATGCTCCTTATCATGTACAATGATGCTCCTTATCACCTACAGTGTGATAATCCTTATCACCTGCAGTGCAATGCTCCTTATCATGTACAGAGATGCTCCTTATCACTTACAGTGTGATGATCCTTATCACCTACAGTGAAATGATCCTTATCACCTACAGTGCAATGCTCCTTATCACGTACAGCAATGCTCCTTATCAACTAGAATGTGATAATCCTTATTACTTACAGTGTGATGATCCTTATTACCTATAGTGCGATACTCCTTTTCACCTACAGTGCCGTGCTCCTTATCACGTTCAGAGATGCTCCTTATCCCTTACAGTGTGATGATCCTTATTACCTACAGTGCAATGCTCCTTATCACCTACAGTGCAATGCTCCATATCATTTACTGTGTGATGATCCTTATCACTTACAGTGAAATGCTCCTTATCACATACAGCAATGCTCCTTATCACCTACAGTGTGATGATCCTTATCACCTACAGTGTGATGACCCTTATCATTTACAGTGTGATGACCCTTATCACCTACAGTGCGATGATCCTTACCACCTACAGTGTAATCCTCCTTATTACTTACAGTGTGATGCTCCTTATCACCTACAGTGAAATGCTCCTTATCACCTACAGTGCAATGCTCCTTATCATGTACAGCAATGCTCGTTATCAGCTACAGTGTGATGATCCTTATTACATACAGGGTGATGATCCTTATCACCTACAGTGAAATGCTCCTTATCACCTACAGTGCAATGCTCCTTATCATGTACAGCAATGCTCGTTATTAACTACAGTGTGATGATCCTTATTACATACAGGGTGATGATCCATATCACTTACAGTGTGATGATCCTTATCACTTACAGTGTGATGATGCGTATTACCTACAGTGTGATGCTCCTTATCACCTACAGTGCTTAGCTCCTTATCACTTACAGTGTGATGATCCTTATCACCTACAGTGAAATGCTCCTTATTACCTACAGTGCAATGCTCCTTATCACCTACAGTGTAATGATCCTTGCCACCTACAGTGAGATGCTCCTTATTACCTACAGTGTGATACTTATTATCACCTAAAATGTGATGATCCTAATCACCTGCAGTGAAATGATCCTTATCACCTACAGGGAAATTCGCCTTATAACCTACAGTGCAATGCTCCTTATCATGTACAGCAATGCTCTTTATCACCTACATTGTGATGATCCTTATCACTTACAGTGTGATGATCCTTATCAGCTACATTGAAATCCTCCTTATCACCTGCAGTGAAATGCTCCTTATCACCTTCAGTGCAATGCTCCTTATCACTTAAAACAATGCTCCTTATCACCTATAGTGTGATGATCCTTATCACTAACAGTCTGATGATCCTTATCACCTATAGTGAAATGCTGCTTATCATCTACAGTGTGATGATTCTTGTTACCTACAGTAAGATGCTCCTTATTACCTACAGTGTGATACTTATTATCATCTACAATGTGATGATCCTAATTACCTGCAGTGAGATGATCCTTATCACGTACAGTGAAATGCTCCTTATCACCTACAGCGCAATGCTCCTTTTCATGTACAGTGATGCTCCTTATCACCTACAGTGTGATGATCCTTATCACTTACAGTGTGATGATCCTTATCACCTAGAGTACGATGCTCCTTATCACCTACAGTGTGATGCTCCTTATTACATACAGAGATGCTCCTTATCACTTACAGTGTGATGATCCTTATCACTTACAGTGTGCTGATCCTTATCACCTACAGTGAAATGCACCTTATCATCTACAGTGTGATGCTCATTATCCTATACAACAATGCTCCTCATTATCTACAGTGTGATGATCCTTGTCACCTACAGTAAGATGCTACTTATTACCTACAGTGTGATACTTATTATCACATACAATGTGATGATCCTAATCACCTGCAGTGAGATGATCCTTAACACCTACAGTGCAATCCTCCTTATCATTTACAGTGTGATGAGCCTTATCACATACAGCGAAATGCTCCTCACCTACAGTACAATGCTTCTTTTCGTGTACAACAATGCTCCTTATCACCTACAGTGTGATGATTCTTATCACCTACAGTGTGATGATCCTTATCACCTACAGTGAAATGCACCTTATCATCTACAGTGTGATGCTCATTATCCTGTACAACAATGCTCCTCATCATCTACAGTGTGATGATCCTTGTCACCTACAGTAAGATGCTCCTTATTACCTACAGTGTGATACTTATTATCACCTACAATGTGATGATCCTAATCACCTACAGTGAAATGCTCCTTATCACCTACAGTGCAATGCTCCTTATCACTTACAGTGTGATGATCCTTATCACCTAGAGTGCAATGCTGCTTATCACCTACAGTGCGATGCTCCTTATAGCCTATATTGCAATGCTCCTTATTACTTACAGTGTGATGATCCTTATCACCAACCATGAAATGCTCCTTATCACCTACAGTGCAATGCTCCTTATCAACTATAGTCTGATGATCCTTATCACTTATAATGTGATGATCCATATCACCTACAGTATGATGCTCCTTATCACTTACAGTGTGATGATCCTTATCACTTACAGTGTGATGATGCATATTACCTACAGTGCAAAGCTACTTATCACCTAAAGTTCGATGCTCCTTATCACATACAGAGATGATCCTTATCGCTTTCAGTGTGATGATCCTTATCACGTACAGAGATGCTCCTTATCACTTACAGTGTGATGATCCTTATCAACTACAGTGACAAGCTCCTTATCCCCTACAGTGCAATGCTCCTTATCACTTACAGTGTGAAGATCCTTATCACCTGCAGTGCGATGCTCCTTACCATGTACAATGATGCTATTTATCACCTACATTGTGATGATCTTTATCACTTACAGTGGGATGATGCTTATCACCTACAGTGCAATGCTACTTATCACCTAAAGTGCGATGCTCCTTATCATGTACAGAAATGCTCCTTATCACTTACAGTGTGATGATCCTTATCAATTACGGTGAGATGCTTCTTATCACCTACACTGCAATGCTCCTTATCACTTACATTGTGATGATCCTTATCGCCTACAGTGAAATGCTCCTTATCACCTACAGTGCAAGGAGAATTTCACTGTAGATGATAAGGATCATCACACAGTAAGTGATAAGTATCATCACACTGTAAGGGATACGGAGCATCTCTGTACGTGATGAGGATAATCACAATGTACGTGACAAGGAGCATCATACGGTAGGTGATAAGGATCATCACACTGTAAGTGCTAAGGATCATCACACTGTAGGTGATAAGGAGCATTGCTGTACGTGACAAGGAGCATCACACTGTAAGTGAGAAGGAGCATTGCACTGT
The DNA here is from genome assembly GCF_019279795.1 of Protopterus annectens. NCBI lineage: Eukaryota > Metazoa > Chordata > Ceratodontiformes > Protopteridae > Protopterus > Protopterus annectens. The sequence goes on from NC_056751.1 coordinate 303,934,341, forward strand.
AGGTGATAAGGAGCATCGCACTGTAGGTGATAAGGATCAACACACTGTAAGTGATAAGGATCATCACACTGTAGGTGATAAGGAGCATTGCTGTACATGACAAGGAGCATCACACTGTAAATGAGAAGGAGCATTGCACTGTAGGTGATAAGGATCAGCACACTGTAAGTGATAAGGATCAACACACTGGAAGTGATAAGGATCATCACACTGTAAGTGATAAGAAGCATCTGTGTACGTGATAAGGATCATTACACTGTAGGTGATAAGGAGCATTGCTGTAGGTGATAAGGAAGATTTCACTGTAGGTGATAAGGATCATCACACTGTAAGTGATAAAGAGGACTGCACTGTAGTAGATAAGGAGCATCGTACTGAAGGTGATAAGTATAATCACACTGTATGTGATAAGGATCATCACACTGTAAGTGATAAGGACCATCTCTGTACGTGATAAGGAGCATTGCACTGTAGGTGTTAAGGAGCACTTCAGTGTAGTTGATAAGATTCATCACACTGTAAGTGATAAGGATCATCACACTGTAGGTGATAAGGAGCATTGCTGTACTTGATAAGGAGCATTGCATGTAGGTGATAAGGAGGATTTCACTGTTGGCGATAAGGATCATCACACTGTAAGTGATAAGGAGCATTGCACTGTAGGTGATTAGGGTCATCACATTGTAGGTGATAATAAGTATCACACTGTAGGTAATAAGCCGCATCTTACTGTAGCTGACAAGGATCATCACACTGTAGATGATATGGAGCATTCTTGTACATGATAAGGAGCATTTTACTGTTGGTGATAAGGATCATCACACTGTAAGTGATAAGGATCATCACACTGTAGGTGATAAGGAGCATTGTTGTACGTGATAAGGAGCATTGGACTGCTGGTGATAAGGAGCATTTCATGGTAGGTGATAAGGATCATCACACTTTAAGTGATAAGGATCATCACACTCTAGGTGATTAGGATCATCACATTGTAGGTGATAAAAAGTATCACACTGTAGGTAATAAGGAACATCTTACTGTAGGTGACAAGGATCATCACACTGTAGATGACATGGAGCATCGCTGTACATGAAAAGGAGCATTTCACCATAGGTGATAAGGATCAACTCACTGCAGGTGATTAGGATCATCACATTTTAGGTGATAATAAGTATCATACTGTAGGTAATAAGGAGCTTCTTAATGTAGGTGACAAGGATCATCACACTGTAGATGATAAGGAGCATTGTTGTACATGATAAGGAGCATCGCACTTTAGGTGATAAGGAGCATTTCACTGTAGGTGATAAGGATCATTACACTGTAAGTGATGAGGATTGCACTGTAGGTGATAAGGAGCATCACACTGTAGGTGATAAGGATCATCACACTGTAAGTGATAAGGATCATCACAATGTAGGTGATAAGGAGCATTGCTGTATGTGATAAGGAGCATTTCAGTGTAGGTGATAAGGATCATCACACTGTAGGTGATAAGGAGCATTGTTGTACCTGATAAGGAGCATTGCACTGTAGGTGATAAGGAGAATTTCACTCTAGGTGATAAGGATCATCACACTGTAAGTGATGAGGATTGCACTGTATGCGATAAGGAGCATCGCATTGTAGGTTATGAGGATCATCACACTGAAGGGATAAGGATCATCAAAATGTAGGTGATAAGGAGCATTGTTGTACATGATAAGGAGCACAACACTGTAGGTGATAAGGAGCATTTCACTGTAGGTGATAAGGATCATCACACTGTAGGTGATAAGTTGCATCATACTGTAGGTGATAAGGAAAATCACACTGTAGGGGATAAGGAGCATCACTGTATCTGATAAGGAGCGACATACTGTAGGTGATAAGGATCATCACACTGTAAGTGATAAAAGATCATCACACTGTAGGTGATAAGGAGCATTGCTGTATGTGATAATGACCATTGCACTGCAGGTGATAAGGAGCATTTCACTGAGGTGATAAGGATCATTACACTGTAAGTGATAAGGAAAATTGCACTGTAGGTGATAAGGAGCATTGCACTGTAGCTGATAAGGAATATCACACTAAGAGATAAGGAGCATCTCTGTACGTGATAAGGAGCATCACACTGTAGGTGATAAGGAGCATTGCACTGCAGGTGATAAGGGTCATCACACTGTAGGTGATAAGGAGCATAATTGTACATGATAAGGAGCATTTTACTGAAGGTGATAAGGAGCATTTTACTGTAGGTGAAAAGGATCATCACACTGTAGGTGATAAGGAGCATCATACTGTAGGTGATAAAGATCATCACACAGTAAGTGAATAGGATCATCACACTGTAGGTGATAAGGAGTGTATCGACTCCTTATCATGCACAACGATGCTCCTTATCACCTACAGTGTGATGATCCTTATCACTTACAGTGTGATGATCCTTATCACCTAGAGTGCAATGCTCCTTATCACCTACAGTGCGATGCTCCTTATTACATACAGAGATGCTCCTTATCACTTACAGTGTGATGATCCTTATCATCTACAGTGCGATGCTCTTTATCGCCTACAGTGAAATGCCCCTTATCACCTACAGTGCAATCCTCCTTATCACGTAAAACAATGCTCCTTATCACCTACAGTGTGATGATCCTTATCACTTACAGTGTGATAATCCTTATCACCTACAGTGAAATGCTCCTTATCACCTAAAGTGCGATCCTCCTTATCATGTACAACAATGCTCCTTATCATCTACAGTGTGATGATCCTTGTCACCTACAGTAAGATGCTTGTTATTACCTACAGTGTGATACTTATTATCACCTACAATGTGATGATCCTAATCACCTGCAGTGAGATGATCCTTATCACCAGTAGTGAAATGCTCCTTATCAGCTACAGTGCAATGCTCCTTTTCATGTACAGCGATGCACCTTATCACTTACAGTGTTATGATCCTTATCGCTTACAGTGTGATGATCCTTATCACCTACAGTATGATGCTCCTTATCTCCTACATTGTGATTATCCTCATCACGTACAGAGATGAATCGTTTCACTTACAGTGTGATGCTACTTATCACTTACTGTGTGATGATCCTTATCACCTACAGTGAAATTCTCCTTATCACCTACAGTGTGATACTCCTTATCATGTACAACAATGCTCCTTATCCTCTACAGTGTGATGATCCTTATCACTTACAGTGTGATGATCCTTATCACCTTCAGTGCAATGCTCCTTATCATCTACAGTGCAATCCTCCTTATCACTTACAGTGTGATGATCCTTATCACCTACAGTGAAATCCTCATTATCACCTAGAGTGCAATGCTCCTTATCATGTACAGTGTGATAATCCTTATCACTTACGGTGTGATGATCTTTATCACCTACAATATGATGCTCCTTATCACCTAGAGTGTGATGATCCTTATCGCTTACAGTGTGGTTATCCTTATCACCTACAGTGAAATGCTCCTTATCACCTATAGTGTGATATTCCTTATCATGTACAATGATGCTCCTAATCACCTACAGTGTGATGATCGTTATCACGTACAGAGATGCTCCTTATCACCTACAGTGCATTGATCCTTATCACGTACAGAGATGCTCCTTATAACTTAGTGTGACGATCCTTATCACATATGTGTGATGATACTTATCACCTTCAGTGCAATGCTCCTTATCACCTACAGTGCAATCCTCCTTATCACTTGCAGTGTGATGATCCTTATCACCTGCAGTGAAATCCTCCTTATCACCTACAGTGCAATACTCCATATCACGTACAGCGATGGTCCTTATCACCTGCAGTGTGATGATCTTTATCACTTACAGTGTAATGATCCTTTTCACCTACAGTACGATGCTCCTTATCACCTAGAGTGTGATGATCCTTATCACTTACAGTGTGGTGATCCTTATCACCTACAGTAAAATGCTCCTTATCATGTACAACAATGCTCCTTCTCACCTACAGTGTGATGCTCCTTATCACGTACAAAGATGCTCTTTATCACATACAGAGATGCTCCTTATAACTTACAGTGTGATGCTCCTTATTACCTACAGTGTGATGCTCCTTATTACCTACAGTGCAATCCTTTTTATCACTTACAGTGTGATGATCCTTATCACCTAGAGTGAAATGCTCCTTATCACCTGCAGTGCAATGCTCCTTATCACATACAGCAATGCTCCTTATCACCTACAGTATGATGCAACTTATCACCTACAGTGCAATGTTCCTTATCACCTACAGTGCAATGCTCCTTATCACCTACAGTGTGATTATCCTTATCACCTACAGTGCAACTCAACAGCCTGGCATAACAATTTGTAAATGATAGTTTCTGGTCCATTAGCCCACTTTTGTATCAGTTATATTAGATCTTACTTTCACTCCTGAATTATATAAGTAGAAAGTGCAAGGCTTCTTCTTCTATCCACTTGCAGGGAAATGGATCATAATCACACATGTTGAAATTGTGACTGTATAAGACATACACTATGTTAATAGATGACAATTCTGTTTTAGCTTGTCACCGTAGCCCGAGTGTTGGCTAAAGGGTCTATGGACCAGCCAGCTTCCTGACTCACAAATAATATAAATTAATAGGATATCAGTTCTTTATATTACAGTTTTATACTTTCAGTATTTTGTGTTTTTGTTTGACATTTTTGCCCCGAGGATTAATGCTACAAGCTATTTATGAGCTTCTTCTTATATTCCTGAGTTTGATACCTTTCATTTCTAATTGTAACCTGTGACTGTGAGCCAGTCACTTAATCAGATAATTGTCCCAGGGCTCCCCTGGAAAAATGCACTTGTGTCCAGTGGGTTTACCCAGTTAACAGACAAATAATGTTACATTTTATATCAAATTATACAACACTTTACTGCTGTGCTAATTTTGGAAATTACATACTACTGCTTTTGTCTCTTTTAAAACACTGCATGCCATGACAGTGCCTTGTAGTTTATTTTAGGAACCATGCCTAAGCAACCACATCTTGCCAATGACTGCCATACAAATATTGTTTAACATGCTATGCAAGCTGCATGATGGAGAGAAAGAATCATTTTAGAGGGTGAGTTATTATGAGTATTGTAGTCATCAGCTACAGTACTGCAGTGAAACATTTATTCATTATATGTTCATTATCCAAGTACTACCAAACCAGTTCATGGTTGAGGGGAGACAAAACTTACCCTGGTATATACAGGATAAAAGATAATGAAATTAATCTCAGTTGGGTGAAAACCCATCACAGCATGCATACACATACTCAGTCACACATGGCACACATACTTAAGTGCAATAAGGCAATGAGGAGGGTCAGCAGTGCACCTATAGTACATCATTGTGATGTGGGAGGAAAGCAGAGCACTCAGCAATAACTCATGTGGAGACAGGGAAGACATGGAGATTCCATACAGGAGGATATATGTGTATATGGGTTCTGTGTTTGGCTAACGGTTACTTTGGTTGACAGGTGGAAGTGCGGGGATTTTTGGCTGAACATCTGGTTTATTAAATATACATTTTGTTGTATGTGTACTTCACTGAAACAGGTAAGTGGGATGTGCAGAAGGTGTGTATGTGTATGTGTTTGCAAATGTGTGGTTTGTGTTAGAGTAAGTGCTAGGTAAGGGAATAGATTAACTGTGTGTGTGTGTGTGTGTGTGTGTGTGTGTGTGTGTGTGTGTGTGTGTGTGTGTGTGTGTGTGTGTGTGCAATTGTGAGTGCTTAGGGTAAGGGTTATGGCTAGGTTAAGGGATATATTTAGTGTGTGTGTGTGTGTGTGTGTGTGTGTGTGTGTGTGTGTGTGTGTGTGTGTGTGTGTGTGCATGCAATTGTGAGTGTTTAGGGTTAGGCTTAGGTTAGGGGATAGATTTAGTGTGTGTGTGTGTGTGTGTGTGTGTGTGTGTGTGTGTGTGTGTGTGTGCATTGTGAGTGTTTAGGGTTAAGTGATACATTTATTGTGTGTGTGTGTGTGTGTGTGTGTGTGTGTGTGTGTGTGTGTGTGTGTGTGTGTGTGTGTGTGTGTGTTTAGGGTTAAGTGATACATTTACTGTGTGTGTGTGTGTGTGTGTGTGTGTGTGTGTGTGTGTGTGTGTGTGTGTGTGTGTGTGTGTGTGTGTGTGTGTGTTTGCACACATGTGAGTGTCTGACCTCTCTTCTGTAGTGCTAGTGTTATGGGAAGGTTTTTTTAATTTAATATGCACACTAGGGTTAGGGTCAGGAGCAGGGTTAGGGCTAGCAGGTATTACTATGGTGGACAGCAGAAATCTCAACAGATGGAATTGAGAAATCAGTAGTAGTGACTGTAAAAAATGTCCAGAAAGTAATTGCTTGTATTATACTTGCTAATGCAAAGAAGTTTTCTAAGATTCTTATAGAGCACTAACAAAAGTTGACTGAAATATATTACTCAACAAACTGAAAATATGAAAGTTAGCACTGGGAAAGTATACATAATGTGCTCATTGATCATCTCAAAGCTATTTCTCTCTATGTAGTAACCTCAGCCAACAGTTCAGAGCTACTGTTGGCATGAGGAACATAAAAGCTACATTTGATAATGTCTGAGATACCACATTAAAGCAGAGTTTCTTGTCTTCATGGAAATCTCACAATCCTATAAAGGGGAGATGGATAGCAACTTAATGGACAGCTCAGGACAGCTGCAAGAGCTTTCTTCTGAGCTCTGAGTGGCTAAGCACTATGTAGGACACTTGGAGCCCCAGACAGAAGACCTGAAAACCCAGCTAATTGATCAAGAAGACAAAAGAAGGCAGAACATTCATTTCTCTGGTTCACTGAACATAAATTAAAATAGATGGCAACCAAATTGGCTGAATGGTGTGGTTTGCCCAGTCAGCTGCTTAAACCTGAAAAGGCTGCCTTACTTCTTTATTCCTTTGCATTTGCATAGAAAATGCAACATGTGTAATAAAGCACTTGAAATCTTTTACAACCAAAGAAAAATTGCTTTCAGAATTATGTGTACCAGGGAAAATGATGTATCTTATACAAAATTCAAACTCAGGTTATTGTAATGTGCTTTTTAAAGAGCGTATTTATGAGTCAATCACTAGTCTGAAATAATGCACAGATGCAAACACTCGACATCATAATTTACAGGGGATGCTACATGAAGAAAGTTGAATATTGTCTCAGCTAAAGAGGCATCTTCTTGCAGTTTGGATCCATTTCCTCTTTTCAGGAGGAGGTTTCACCAGAGAAGACAGCAGCATCCACAAGTCATGCTAGAACTGAAACATAAAAGGATTTTGTCCCAACTGCCTCCACTTTACAGGATGAGTAGTTTTATGAGGTTATTATGTATTTAAGAATCTGGGTCTTGTGCTAATGCATGCAGTGAAATATAATCTCAAGTACATGACGTTTGCTAAATAATTATTTTTCTAAACAGATAATCTGCAAATGACTTTTATACACAATTTATGGATAAGATGCACCTTGTAGTTTTACAATGACAATATAAGTGGCTGTGACTTTGAAATTTTTAAATAAATATGCGATTTTAATTACTGGACTTGATGACAGTAAATGAGTTATGACAGTTGTGCAGAATGACCCCTGGATAAGTAAGCAATAGCCAGATAAATCATAATTTTTAAACATCTGGTCCTTGAAATGTTTGAACAAGCTTTCCTTAATTTACGACATTTATTTTCTAAACTAGAGAAATAGCTAAATGACTATAAATGAATCTTGACTTTCTTCTTCTTCTTCTTCTTTTGGCTTTTCCCGGTTAGGGGTCGCCACAGCGGAACTCCAGTCCGCTAATGATTGGCAGTAGATTTTTTATGGGTGCCGAGGTGCCAGCTCAACGCCCAACCTTCAACGAAGGCATGCCCATTCTACGCATGTCTTTTAAATGCCACTCGACTGCGGGGAGGACTTGCAGACTCCACACAGAAAGTGCTCCCACTGAGAATCAAACAAGAGAACCTCTTGCTGTGAGGCAACAACGCTACTGCTGCACCACCGTGGCTTATAAAATGAATCTTGACTTTCTAAGACATTTAAATTATGGGGGGGGGTCTGACATTTTTCTAATATACCAGAGAAGATAACTCTTTTTCTGCATTGCAGCAATGGTTTGCAAAAACATTATTCTTTTATTTTGCTTTGCTATAAATGAGACTGAAATGGCAGCATTGATATATTTATGGTAAAAGAAAAATGACATGCTGTTAGTTAGAGTTGTTCAACTTATTTCTTTATGTCATTTTGGTGAGGGTTTCTCAGTGGGAGTGGGTGTACATCAGGGTTCAGCTCTGTGCCCACTGCTGTTCATACTGATGATGGACTACATTAGCAAAAGGTTGGAGAGGACGGATCAACAAAGCTGCTGTATGCAGACAATGTGGCAGTACAGGCAGACTCTGAGCTAGAACTTCAGCAAAGGATAGGAGAATGGAATGCAAATCTGAAGGCACACAGGATGAAACTAAGCACAGATAAGACAGTGGTAATGGCAGCAAATTGGGGAAATCAGAAGAAGCTGAGAATAGAGATAGAAGGGAAGATAGTGGAACAGGTAAACAGCTTCAAGTATCTGGGAGGGGTAGCTGAGGAGAAGGGTAGTCTGAATGAAGAGGTCAAAGCTAGAATCAGAGGTGCTGCAGCCAACTGGCATAGAGTATCAGGTGTAGTCTATGACAGAAGAATGCCAAAGAAGTTGAAAAGTAAGGTGTACAAGACAGTGGTGCGACCAGTATTATTGTATGGTACAGAAACCTGGGCAGTAAAGGCAGAGCAGTTGAAGAAGCTAGAAGTGATGGAAATGAAGTGCCTGAGAAAGGAGGTAGGATCCACACTGTGGGACAGACGCAGAAATGATGACATAAGAGCAGAAGCCAAACTAGTTCCGATTGCAGGGAAGATCAAAGAGAACAGATTACAGTGGTTTGGGCACATGTGTAGAAAAGCAGAAGACAATCTGGTGAGGAAGATTTGGGACAGACAGTAAGAAGGTAAGAGGAAGTGAGGACATCCAGCAAAGAGGTGGCTGGATTGTGTGAAAGAAGATCTGCGACAGTCAGGCATGAGTGTTGAATAAGCATCTATATTACAACATCGAAGCTTTAGTTAATCGAATAACTAAAGCCCAATCTTGTAATATCAACAGCTAAAATTGTCGAATGGCTGATTCAACCAAGGGAAACACTTCCTTTGGCCAAATCACAAAAAAAAAAAAAAAAATTTCATTCAAAATCAAGTGTGGGGGGGGGGGCTGTGCCCCCCCCCAGCTAAATATACCAACTCTGAGATCGCTCCAAATTGGAGAAACAGGCACACTCCACAGAACAGCCAAGGGAAGTGTTTCCCTGGGTTAAATCTGCCGTTCAACAAATTACGGTTTTGATATTACAACTTCAAGCTTTACTTATTCGATTAAATAAAGCTTCGATCTTGTACTATAGAACCTTGAAGAAGGCAGGAGTGTGGCACTGAATCGAGAGAGTTGGCGACAGTTAAAACGATACCCTGACCCCATGTAGAAAAATGGGAAAAAAGGGAGGCTGATGATTTATTTTTATTTTATTTATTTTACATTTGTTTACTAGGATAGTCCGACTGGATACATGTTCATTTTCAGTGGAGGCCCGGGGAGAAAAGCTCCAAAAAGACATTCAACAAACTGTTACATTTTTACAATTTAAAACACAAAATAAAACACAAATAAAATGATTTTTACACAGATGTGAACAAACACAAAAATAGATACACAAACAAATGATTACATTTTTACTCAGTTAGCAAATAGAGATTTACTGGCTGTGTTGTTGGATTTGAGAGTTTGAGCTTGTAGTCTTTCAGATGAACAAAGTGCACTAAGGTTACTGTAGGGGGTGATGAGGTTTTTAAGTACGGGTGTATTATCTGGTTGGTACAGGATCTTGTGTGCAACTATTAGTTGGTTAACCTGAAGTAGGTTAGGCAGTTCAAGCCATCGTAGTAGATTTAGGTTATGACAGTAATGAGTTTTGTAAGCTGCATCTAGCAATGTGATTGTAGCTGCTAGAAAGTTTATTAAGGTCAGTTTTGCTGAAGTTTGTAAATAGAGGGGAAACATAGAGGAGGGTGGAGAGTAGATGTGTACGAGCAATTACAGTTCTGGCTAATGGCGTTAGGAAGGGCTTGATCCTATATAGTGAGCCAAGTTTTTTATTAATTGTTTTAATAGTTTTATTGATATGCAGATCAAACTTAAGGTTATCTATTATAACTCCTAACAGTTTGGTTTAGGAATCTGGGGAAATAATGGTGCTGTTGTTGGATTTTAATGTAAAGGTTATAGGGGCAGACCTGTGAGTGGGGGAGAAAAGCAGTAGTTTGGTTTTATTAGGATTTAACATGAAATGATTGTTAAGGAGCCAATTTTCAACTGTGTTAAAAGTATTTTGGGATGGAATCTGCAACTCTGTACATGAAGTGTCGGAGCATACTAAAGTGGAGTCATCCGCATATTGAATGCATGTTGCATTTGGGATGACCTTATACAAATCATTGATGAAAATGGAAAATAATACTGGATCTAGTATGGAGCCTTGGGGTACTCTGAAGGTGATCGGTAAAAGGGTGGATAGTTTGCTCTGCCATAGGACAGCCTGTTGTCTACCACTGAGATAGGATTGAAACCAATGGATGGCCTGGTCCTCTAGGCAGATGGGTTTCAAAGTGTTTATGAGTATTTGGTGATTTACCATATCAAAGGCTTTTGAAAGATTGAGAAAGATAGCAGAGGAAAGTTTATTATTGTTTCGGTGTTGGTTAATGATGTTAGAGAAGGAGAGGAGAGCTGATGTTGTACTATGGAATGGTCTAAAGCCATGTTGGGTGTTGGCTAGAAGATTATTATGGATAAGATAGTTCAGGAGTTGATTATGGATGCATTTTTCCATAATTTTAGCCAAGGGTGACAGAATAGCTATGGGTCTATAGTTTGAAAGTTCAGTAGAGCTGCCCCCTTTATGGAGTGGGATGACATGGGACATACAGAGGGAATGGACACTTCAGTTATAGTTCTATTGATCAAGATAGTAATGGGGTATGCTATGGCATCTGCAGCTTTTTGTAGACATTCTGCAGGGAGGAGATCAGCTGGCAGGATGGTAGGCTTTAGTTTTTTAAGCAATTTTTGGACCAAAGATGTGCAAACTGGCTTGAAATTAAAGGGGATTTGGGAGCAGGGTGTAGTGGCCGGAGAATATGGGCATCCAGGGGATAACTGGTTAGCTAGGTTCTGGATGGTTCTTGTAAAGAAGCTGTTAAACGTATTGGCAATTTCTGCTGGGGGGTTTTGGTTAGAATCCAAGGGGGTAGGAGTGGAGGACTGTCCTGGACTAAGGAGTTTGTTTATACCTACCCAAAACTTTTATGGCTTGTTTTGGTATTTTTCTTGTAGATGACTGTAATAGGTTTTCTTGTCTGATGTGATGGATATTTTGTTTCATTTCTTAGCTGAATGTATCTAAGTTGATCTATCGGATTTTTGTGGTCCTCAAAGTGGCCCAAGCCCTATTTCTAAGTAGCATTTTATATCTGGTTTCTTTTGAGAGCCAAGGAGCAACTTTTTTGGTTCTAATAGTCCATGCTGGTGCATGGGTATCAAGGATGGATAGAAATTTGGTATTAAAGTAATTTACTGCTTCTTCAAGTGGTAATTGTTTCAGAACTGACCAGTTTGCAAGATTTGAGTTCATTTTGGAAATCTGTGCATTTGAAATTCTTATTGTTCCTTATTGTTTTAAAAATGGACTGGTTGTGGATATCAGCTTTTTGCCTGATTAAATAGGTGAGGAGGTGATCACTTACATCATCAGGCAGGGTTCCACTCTTGTATGTGAGGGGATGGGTGTTAACAAGAATCCAATCCAGAATACTTGCTTTATTGTTGGGTTTACTGATCCTAGTGGGGGAGGATATGACCTGTGAAAATCCATAAAGGTTTATGTGGTGAGTGGGGGGTTCTGAGGAACGCATGTTCCAGTCTATGTTGAAGTCCCCAAGTACAATGGTTTCTTGGGGGCAATTGCTGCATAACCAATGTAGGATATCTTCAAGGGTATTTATGTTATTGCCTGGAGGAATATACACACAGACGAGATTTATACATTTATTGTTATTAATGTGGAGCTTAGTGATAAGAATTTCAGCATTGCCAAACAGGGATGTTTGCAGGGCATTAATGGACACTTCAAGCATGGATTTGTACAGAACAGCTACCCCACCTCCCTTTCTATTGGTTCGAGCAAGCCTTAGGATGTTATAGCCTGATGATGATGATGATAATTTTGGTGAGGAATACTGTGCTTAGAATAGTCAGACATTTAAATTCTGTTGATGCAACCCAAGCTAGGGGTATAGAGAGATAAAGGCCTGACTACAGCCAAGGTGACCAGAGTTCACTTCTTGGCTTGGGCACTTGACAGCATGGGCAGGAAGGATGGATGTACCCATCCTAAAGGGGAGGTATGAGAAAATGGTTATATTTTGTGATTTACTGGCACATTGTTCTTTATGGTTCAGACTGAAGAAAAGAAAACTTGCCTGGTGAAGGTGGGACATCCATTTGAGGTCAAGCCTCTTGTGGAAATGAAAGCTTACGCAGAACTGATACCCACTGCATGTCCCATCATGAGTTTTCATTGACAATTGCATAGTGTGGGAAATGCAGAAAGAAAAACTTTCCTTAGGTAGCAATATGAAGCTGCACCAGGATGCCTCATTCTTACTGCTGGCCCAAACATAGTAGGGAAAGCTTAGGGTAGAAAAACGAGAACTAGGAAGACTCAGTGTTAAACAGAGGTACTGAAAATGAGACAATGGTCATCTGCTATGGAAAGAAAAATACCTACAAAATTCTGTTGATTCAAAAAGTGCTTCTCTTGGTGTAGTATGCTATGAAATAACTACTAGCTATTTAGCATTTCTCTAATTTACAATATACTACTAAATTATCTTATGACAGTGTTAACAATATGATAAATGAATAAGAATTTTTTTTTGATTTTCAAGTATTTTTGTTTTTTAAGGGGGGAGTTAGAAATAATTCAGCTATGATCCTGGATCACAGCTATTATTTGGAACTCTGGTTCACCTTTAGACATTTCTGTCTAAAACATTATTAATGTGTTCTTAAAGCCTATTAGAGGAGAAGGGTTTGCATCTGAGAAAAGATAAAGATGAGAACAATATCTTTGCTCCACACTTCTATTTTGTATAAATGATATTAAGAAAGCTTTGATAATTTAATGAAGCAACAACAATTTACCTTTTATGGTGGTGTGTATTAGAGCCTAACTGAATATGCAATGAAAATTCAGTTCCCTTGTTTCAAGCTTCAACATAATTTACAAGATCCCGTATAACAATTGTTCTGGCATAATTTATGGTTCCTGGTGGTAATTCCAGTTAAGTATTTTGTTTCATACTTCTGTTTAAGAATCTACAAATGTGTCTCAGAATCTTATGCATAGCATCTTACTGAGATTAGAACTACAATAACCATATACTTTATGAGAGATTTGATTTGCAGGTATTTAAAAGATTCAGCTATAAAATGTTTATTACTGCTTATTTTACACAGAAACCTCTACTACTGAATCTGATGTGCAGCTTTAGTTATTTTTACATAGTCAAGATTACATAAATGTGTTTTATATACATTCTGTTTGATAAATAACACCAAGATAATGCCATGACTTAACTTTTATAAGCCCTAGTATTTAAGAGCTCCATTGATACAGGTTCCAAAACCAAGCTTACTTGTTTTAGTTATTCATTGATAATATCTAACTCGTGAGAAATGCACTCTTCTCAGATTATTGACTACAATCAGATGGTTTCTTTGAATAATAAGAGCTTATTGGAATACTGAACCCCCTTTTAATTGTATATTTCAATTTAAGCTACCCCATTCTCTTAACTCATATTATTCTATGTGACTGTTTAAAGAATGTAATGTTTTTTGTTTCAAACACCTTTATTGAATTATCACTGCTGTTTCTAGAGATGCTGAATCAGTGACTGTCTCAACACATGATCAGTAATGTATCATTGTTGTTTTTACTGTCAGCTCATATGTGAAAATAAGTGATATTCTTTCAGCATGCAAATTGTGTGTATATAGTTACATTCCTGCAAAAAAAGTTTTGATATATTCTACTTAATTTTAAATATGAGCAAATAGCTCTTTTCACAACAATGAGAATGGATAACCAAGCAAGAGTAGTATTCCATATCATTTGAATATATTAGGATCTAGTCAAACTAATTATCTAAATCATGTCATTTAAATATATGAGAGTCTAGTTAAACTAATCATTGAATCATATCGTTTAAATATATAAGGGTCTAGTCAAACTAATTATCTAAATCATGTCATTTAAATATATGAGACTCTAGTTAAACTAATCATCGAATCATATCATTTAAATATATAAGGCTCTAGTCAAACTAATATTGGGGAATATATATGGGCTTAGCAGGACGGAATAAAATGAAAAGATATATTTTCAAAATTTTCACCTACTATTGTCTTTTTAAGGAAATGCATTTATCAGGTTTAGAACACAAGAAACGTGCAAAATAGGATGAACATAGTGTATGTGCACGCATGTGTGCACGCGAGCGTGTGTGTGTGTGTGTGTGTGTGTGTGTGTGTGTGTGTGTGTGTGTGTGTGTGTGTGTGTGTGTGTGTGTGTGTGAAGACACAAAGACCTGTGCGTGTATATGCACATACTCACTTTGTCCGTGCCTTTCACCATCCTGCTTACTTTATGATGTCATAGAACAATGGTCAAAGGGATTAACATTTTGCTGTGGTGTTAATGGATTTTTTGAAGGTTGCTGCCATAAATCCATAGGCTTCTTGCAGAAAGATTCATGTGTCTATGAATGCTATAAAATCAATTTATACAAAACCCAAAGTCTTACTATGTTTGCCTGAGGGTAGTGTGTGGACTCTACCAAAAGACAATTCTGTGGTAAAAGGACTCACCCCTTCTTTTTGAGATAACAGAACATGTCACTCGTGACTCCTGCCTTTTTCCGCTGGTTGGTACCTCTGATCATACCCATAGCGATGGTGTTGCAATATGACCCTTTACCAGTTCACCAACAAGCAACATAAAGCACACATGTATTCATTAATAAAATGCATGTTTTAGTATTGATTACTGCAGGCCAGTCTGAATATCTGATATTGCAGGTGAATGAATACTGAATACACGCCATTGCTCTGCATTTGTTTATTGTTTTTGTTTCTTTTAAACAGCTTAGCGCACTATTTTTCAAAGTGTAGGGACAGCCTGTTTGCTGAAACCCAAGAAAGGGCAAAGCAAGAGTAAAAACGTTAGTGTGTAAAACATTCCTGGGAATTCAGAAAGAGACCAACCATTGTCAGTAACAGCTGTGGCCAAAAGGGGCTGTTTACATGATATGGAAAATGTGAATCACAGACATTTTAGCCACAATGAGGAAATACCTCATTAGTGGCTAATTTGCATGTCTCTGAATCCCCTTTAACTACCACATGTTCAAATTAGCCCTTTCCTGTGGTAGTTAGTACTGGTGGCCTATTGGTCACATTTGCATAGGAACCCTTCCAATTCACTCTCCCACACACATGCACACATTCAAACAATTACACACAGTAACATTCCTCTAACCTGTCCCTTGACAGAATATCCCCAACAGCTCTTCCTAGTCTTTTATTCCTACCCTTGTAAATCATAGATCCTTACAGTGAGTCAATAATGACAGTCATTACAGTTTAATTCTCCTTATTGTTCATAAAAAGCAGCATGATTCTAAATCTGCTGTTCTGCAAACTTTTTAGGAGAACTGAGATATATTTCAAACATTCTTTTTGGTGTCATCTAATGTTTTTCATAGCTTTGTCCTGAATCCTTTTCCAACATGAACAGGCAGTCATCCCTCTCAATTATCTGTCCCTGATCTTACAGGATGCTGCTGCTGTTATCTCTTATAGGCACCCTATCCCTTGTAACTAATGGACTGTTCTAATCATTAAGTAATGACAGACATTAGCATTCCATACTTTTTATTAGGTGAAGAAACCCTGCTGCACTAACTGATCTGTTAGAACAGGAGATTAAGACTGATGCTTTTGAATCGAGGATGCAGGGTTCTAATCTCGCTCCCTTTTACTTTCAATTTATTTATTCATTTATTTATTATTTTCAAGGACTTGTATCATATTTTCCTGGTATCCCTACTGTCTAGTGGTGGCACAGAGGACTAACACACTGTATGCGACTGCTAGACTATTTGTTTGTGTCTTTTGGCTTTTCCCGGTTAGGGGTCGCCACAGCGGAACTCCGGTCAGCTAATGATTGGCAGTTGAGTTTTACGTACTGGCTTGCCAGGCCTGATGCACAACCTTCAATTAAGGTATGCCCATTCACTCATGTCTCCACGCAGAAGACGCTCTAGCTGAGAATCGAACTGGACAGCGTCTTACTGTGAGGCGACAACACTACCGCAGCACCACTAGACTATAGAGTTTACATTTTTAAGTGCCTTTAAGGCAGAATGCAAAGAGTTATCCCTAGTGTCTACTGGACCCCTCACCCCATGTCTTTCATGTTGCAAAACTTTTTATGAATTTTTCCATGCCTTTAAGGCACAATGTAAAGAGATATCCTTGGTGTCTGGTGTCCCCTCTCCCATACTGCAGGATTTACTCGTTAGCTTAGAAGAGTGTGGAGGTGTGACTGCCCCCTCCTGTGCACACACACAACCCCCCACCTGATCACACTCATGAACATACTCAGCTATCCACTCATACCTCCCCACAAACACACACACCCTACCTACCACCTGATTAAACCCCCTACTCTGTTCTCCCAGGCAGACCCTCACTGCGCACATAAATCCCCAAATTACCTGCCAGCTAAATTTCCAGTACTTTCCTCTAATGTGATAGGTGAACACAAGCTTTTAGTCATGTTCATAAACACAGGCAGCTGGTGTTACTTATGCAGATTGCTCAGCTGCATAAAATACCTCACAGTAGGCATTTCTACTGGACAGCACATGGATAATTAGCATAGGTTGTTCTCCCAGAATACCTCTTTAGAATTTGTGATAGGTCAGATGAGCAGCCCACTATAGTGCTGCACGTTGTCATGTTGTAGCGCTGTGGTAAGGCTGTCACTGAATCGGAAATGATTACTGCGAATTATACTGCAGGCATGCACCTCACAGGAACCTTTTTTGAATTCAGCTCATATTATTTTAGTGTGAGATAAGCCTAATGTAGAAGTATGGAAGTCAAAGAGTATATATGTGATTATAAACAGCAGTAAAAGGGTAA
Source organism: Protopterus annectens (assembly GCF_019279795.1). Lineage (NCBI taxonomy): Eukaryota > Metazoa > Chordata > Ceratodontiformes > Protopteridae > Protopterus > Protopterus annectens. Next base: position 303,951,721 of record NC_056751.1, read on the forward strand.
CCTACTGTAGAAAATCTTGTTTATTTCAAGGGTGGAGGTAAGTCTGACTCATGTTCGACAAGGTACTGTACAGTGAAATGCACACAATTTTTATATGGAGAGGCCCAAAGTATGTAGAAATCTAACATTTTAATTATATGTTCCTAAGAAAACAGTGTGTCTTAGAGGTAAGAGATTCAGCTATTAAAATCAGTTACATACTTTCTATTTCTGCTGTGCCAGATACATGAAAAGTGATAGCATAAAACAACCAAGAAAAAATACTGTGCTGGAAAATTTGCAGTCTATACTAATAATCCCTCTGAATCAGGATGCAGATGACTAATTTCAGCAGTTAAATCTAACGTGTTTGACATTATGTACAGTTTTCTATAACTGTAATTGCCATCCTAGGACTCAGCACATTATTTAAATTATTTTGTATTTTACATTTCCCTTAACAGTTTACTTGAAAATGTGTATGGATGTATTGGTTCCTGTATTGATGAATTTCTAAATAAAACTGTGCTATATGTTTTTTATATATATATATATATATATATATATATATATATATATATATATATATATATATATATATATATATACACATACATAATTATACAGATATATATATATATATGTGTGTGTGTGTGTGTGTGTGTATATATATATATATATATATATATATATATATATATATATATATATATATATATATATATATATATATATATATATATATATATATATATATATATATATATATATATATATACATATATATATATATATATATATATATATATATATATATATATATATATATATATAGTCACATGCTGATATTTGTATGCCTGTTTTACAGAGAGTGAGAGAGGGAGAAAAAGATTTACATACACACACACAAAAAAATTAATTGCACAGGCATTGTAAGTCTGAGATAACTGCATATGAGGTGGGGGCACTGGGAATTTGGGGATAAACACAAAAACAGCGGTGGTTTGCAAAAACCTGCATGGATGTGTGGTTATCTCACTTTGATCCTATTCTGGCAATTAGTCAGATATTGCTTCTTATTCTCTGCACTGATGGAGTTCTTAATCATTTGTATCCAGGCATTTTTTTCAGAGAACAGCATGCAAAAACTAAAGAGCACACCAGAATTACACACTTCAGATTGTGAACTTTAATGACCTATAACATGTGCAACCAAGATGGTTAGTTTAGCCAGGATCCCCCTGGATATTGCTTGAAGGAGTAAATCACCCAACCAGATTAAAGCTCTCAGAGTGACCCCTGAAGGAAGTGTAATAGCCTAAAGGATCTTATCAAAATGAAAAGAAACAGAAAAAGAACTGGTGGGGCCTACCCTCATGTAATTGAGGCAGTCTGAATACTTTATTGGTTTCTAGACAAAAGGGTCTAAGGCTAAAAATTGCTATTTGGGGCCCAGAGAAGTTTCCAAATCAAAGGGGGAAAGAAGACCAATAAATGCTACTCCAGCCAGGGCTTTGTTTGGGGCAAGCTGAAGCACAGACAAGACCTATTAATGCAATTAGTACCTAGAAATGCAAAGTCTGAGATACTGCATTATGTAAAGGCATAGGAGAGAGCTCTTCATTAGAAGTAGCTGAGAATTATCACTATTTTAACATCTCTCAGACTTTGCAGGGCAGTCAAGAAGCGGTTATCCAAAATTACTATAGAGATTGTATGTGCAAACGTACAAAAACTGCTGATGGAAGAAGACCAGTGCCTGTCTGAGAGCTGCAACAACACCTTCTAAAATATTTCCACCTATGCACTTGTTACATCATTTCCTTGTTCTGTCCCCAGAAACTCCAAGCTGTACTGATGGATTTCACTATACAACTGCCTTAGGTAATACAGTATAGCAAAGCAAATTGGAATACTTTAACTTAAAACATCTTAAATAATTAGTTTTTTTATGTATTTTGCCTATAGGATGTGAGTGATTAAAATTAAATCACTCATTAATATCAAAAGGTTATGTCTGCCCCTCTGTCTGTCAGACTGTATTGTTTGCAAAACATGAGGTGGCTATGCTGCTCTAAAAACATTCTGAAATAAATTCAGAAACACCCTTGCTCTAGCTGCCAAAAGGCTATCAGGGAAATGATATTAGAAACATTATGCAATGTAACAGAGTTTAAATCAACATCATGGCTGGGCTTTATTATTGACAAATTTAGTATACATATCTGCGAAAGCTGTAGAATTAGGGATTGGATTATTAGAAAGGCTGGTGACTAGTCACTCAGATCTCAGCTGCTAGGCACTTCACCATACCATAAAATGGCTGGCAGCAATGCTGCTACAGGCAGACAAATTACAGGAAGTCCTGCCAAGAGTAATAGTACACTGAATAACTGTCAAAAGAAATTCTGCTCCAGTTTCCACATCGTCTAAGTAGGTTTCCTAACAACAAGGCCACAATCTTAGGCCACTGCTGTTTTCAGGAGATGTGTTTGTGTGCAGATTATTTTATTGTAAATCCCTTCATGTGGTTTATTTGGCCATTTTCATTTCATTTCTACAATATACTAGCCATGAATTAAAAGTTTCATATTGTATAAACACACACACACACACACACACACACACACACACACACACACACACACACACACACACACACTTACACTCATGTATATGTATACTGTCACTCACTGTAGAAATACTTACTGAAACCCCTCACAAACCTCGTACAAACATGCATAAGTGTGCAGAAAATGCATGAATAAGGAAGGGCACCTTCAAAAATGTCTGCATTGCTGTAGAAGTAGAATACAGTGTGAAAACAATAGAAAACAATATAGTAGGAAGATGTGTGATGTAATTAGTGGACTTAGTTGGCTAACAAATGAAATTACTATAATGTATTTAAGTTACTATGGAGTCATTTATCACACTATGAGTTATATAGAGAGATGATGCCACTGCCCACTGTGCCCAGTTATAATGCAAGTGCAGCACCGACTATGTTTAGCAAGGAATTTGGCAACAGGCACCCTCTTAAAGAAGCAGAGATCTATGGCTTCACACCTATGAGAGTGGAAAGAGGTAAGAGAAAATCTATAAAGTTAAGGAACTTCAAGTAGATCATAGCTACCATACTGGCTGAGGAGTGAGCAGGTATTCCTGAATCTGAGTTGATATCTTTGTATCAAAATCCTTTAATACTCCAAGTACTGACAACTGCAGAAATGGTCAAGCAGCTGTTCTACCAAATACCACGTTACCACTGCCTCTTCAGAATTTAGAGATGACCACTAGCTGTTGTGAGTAAATTAGTTATTACATAGTCTATGAATATACAGATCAGTAGTAGCATGCATTGCTTTAGCCACATGAGACATGTGTGAAATCATTTACTCTGAACTTTAAAATCTGTTCAAGCATTACTTTAAATGAAGTATATTATGATATTCTGGGGTCATTAGTTCAAAAAGCATATGCATTTTAACAACACTTCTCTATTATATATCATGTTTCAGGCATAAATCAGCCCGCTTCTCATTTAATGCAAATTCTTTTATTACAGACTTCCAAAGACTTGGCTTTCTTTAAGCTTTTCCTTTTCCCTTCTAGAACTGTTTCTCACTCATCAAACAAAGTAGCATAAGAGGAGAACCATTGTTCAAACTCCTGGGACAGACTCCCTTATACACACTTCTTCCCAGATATCTCTCCACAGGTCCTCTCTAGCTAGAGGCGAGATCAGATCATCTCATCACAGATTGTCTGCCACAGTAATTTTGTTAGAACCCCTTCCCCACACTTCGGTATATATATATATATACCCTACCTTGCCTTCACTGCACAGTGGTCTCAAACCTTTTCATAGCATTTAACTCAGAGTATGCCTTGTTGTACTCTTACTGCATGTCAGTAACAGCTAGCCATTTTCTAGAATCTGAGGTTATTTAGCTGTAGGTTTCCCTACATGCTCCACCCTGATTCTGCCTTATGGGCTTCCTATGTGTAGGATCACTTTCCTATGGGAAGTTTTATCCTCTGTTTAAGCTTTTCACCAGCAGTACCAAAACTTACCATATCACATACTCTCCCAACTCATATACAATGGATTTTGACTGACTAATAGCATTGGACAAAGTTATTTCAAGTCTGACTAAGAGCACGAGAGACAGTCCAACTAATTGCACACATCTTGTTGCCTGGAGAAGTGTACATTTCTACTGGCTCTCTCAGTCTTTCTGTTAAGAACAGAACTGCACTGACACTTGGTCAGAAACTGATTCCTACACCCTAATGACCTTCCAAGCTCTAACAGTGTTTGTTTCATTCTGACAGTGTTTCACTTTAACCTTAGCACACTTTCACCTCCATCAATGCTCATAGTTCACCTCATATTTTATTGCTTTCAATAGAATCCTTTTTTGCATTAAATCTACAGCAGTACTGGTGGCGCCATGTTGCAAAGGGATAAAACCCTTACTGTGCCCCACATGACCAGTGTTCGAATAGCATTATGAATGGTAAAAGGGGCCTCAGAGAGAGGATGTGAGTGAGTGGCTAATGCTGCCTCTCCTATCCTGAGAGAAAGGAGAGGAGACAGTTAGTTGGGAGCTTGCACATGGGTGGATGCACACATGCACCTCCCAAGGGTAGTGAGTATAGAACTGACAAGGCTACCAAAAGGGTCAGTGTTAGAACACACTCCCAAGAAGCAGTATTATGCTGCCCAGTGTCCCTGACCTCCTCAACTATCCTGGACATGGGTTACATTGAGCCTAGGGGAAGCTATGGTGGATTCAGCAGACCTGATGAATGAGGAGAGAAACTGGTGGCCACTGGTGACCAGGCTACAAGGAGAACAAAAGTACACGAGTACTAGGCATATTAGCAATATGACTATGCTCATGCTGTGCAGTACTTGCAGCATTATTCATGGTATTATACATTGTGTGGGGTACACTGTTCATGTTACTTTGCACAGGATCATGCATTGGCTGAAATAATTTGTTTACAACACTTTGCACAGAATATACCAATTGGTACAATCTCTAGACAAATGTCCAAATTAACAGCAGTTGCAGAATTTTAGTCTGCACAGTTTAGTAATAATTCCAAAAATATTAGCTTCATTCTGTTTCACTAGTCTGGCCACTTCTTCTTTCTAACAGCATCATCTCATCAGAGTGGATCATTTTATAGCAGATTTTTCTCTGTTCTTGAATTTCTTGAATCAACATAGCATGACAAGCATTTGCTGACTCCTACTGCTTTCCTTTACTGTTTTCTTCCTGTGAATTGGTGAACAGACAGTAAAATTAGAGAAAGTGGTTTCTGAAAACAGAGAATGGTTGGTAAAACTAGAAGAAATGTTCTGAAACAGATATCACAAAAATAAAGTGTCACGTGGAAAGCCTACTGTATATCTTTCAATAAATTCAGAAAAGCTCAGTGGCTGACTTTAAAAAAAAACTGAAAAATTGTCAAAGTGTAACACTCCAAGAAAGGTTGATCTGTTCGAAAAGCTATATGAACTTTCTGAACAAGCTGGAATCGTTAAACAAAACAGTATGCTTAAAAATTCCAAGCAAGGTGACTCAATAAAGATAAGCAATGACAGCTGTGTTAAAACACAGAACTGATGAAACTATCTGAATATCAGCAAAGTCTGAATTCTCTATAGAAAGGGATGAAAAAATAAAATAAAAGATATTGAACAGATGAATGATTTACAGAAACAGTCTGAGGAGCTACAGGGAAAAAAGAAAAAAAAAAAAAAAAAACGAGGACAAGTCATAATGAAAAGAAGGTGTCTTAGTAAAGAAATTGTGAGAAAGGGGATAAACTTTAATACAAAAGAGAAGCCAAAACAAGTTCAAGCTGTGATTACATGCTTTCAGAGTGGCAAATAAGCAATACTGCAAGCTGTTTCCAACTTAAAAAACAAATTGCCACAACCTAAAGACTGTGAATGCTGCTAAAAACACTTGAGTGTGAGAATAAAGCTCAGAATTGCATACAAGTGTTTTTGTGTAACAGTAAAGCAGGAAAAGAAATCATTGCCTTAAAGCAAATCTGGGACACTTTGACCCAACTTATGCAAGTCTGAAGTGGGAGATAAGACAGATAAGGCACATTTTTACACAGAGTACTTAGAATATCATTGACACTGCTGAAAGTGAATGCAAAGAGATGCAGAAATGTAAGAAAAGTGATTTAAACGTACTCTGTCAGCAAAACCAGTACCTTGAACGAAAATAAACGGAGTAAAACTTTTGTTAACATGCTGTATGAAGCGAAAAGAAAGATATGCTGCAAGACAGATGAACAGTGTGATGGTATTCTGAACTAGCCATTATGTGTAAAAAATTCACAGGCTGAACATAAAACTTGGAGGAAGTTTTAATAGAAATCAGGGGAGATAGCAGAAACCAATTCAAAGGAAGAAAACAGTAAATTAAAGCAGTAGGAGTCAACAATTGCTTCTCCTGCTATGTTAATTCAAGAATATTAGTTTTTAACTTCAGAACCAGAGTTGTTTATTTAATTCTGTCTCAGGACCTGCAAGGCTGGAATTTTAAATCTCAAAGCCCTGGCCTTTTCCCGCAGTCCGTTGTTTATTTGTTGTTGCTGGTTGCCCACTTAGTCCACAGCCATGTCGCCTCACAGTAAGAAGTTCTCCCATTCGATTCTCGGATGGAGCGCCTTCTGTGTGGAGTCTGCATGTCCTCCCCGCAGTCGAGTGATGTTAAAGACATGCAGGTAGGTGCGAGTGTGAATGGGCGTGCCTTCATTGAAGGTTGGTCATCGGGCTGGCAACTCGGCACCGTAAAAATCCACTATCAATCATGAGCGGACAGGAGTTCCGCTGTGGCGACCCCTAACCAGGAAAAGCCGAAAGTCTTTTTATTCTCTCAAGAAAAGTCTCCATTGTGTTTTCTATAATTTTTTTCTGTGTGATAACATTTTTCCAGTGTTAGAAACAAACTCTGCTTTTTGATATTATTTTGTCCAGCTCTTTTAGACCCATTAGAGATAGACTTGTCACTCCCAAAGTTTTCACTTAATTTGACATAGTTGTAAGATATGACTTGTAAAACATCCTTTTGGTTCTGCATGTCCGGAATACCCTAATGCAAAGCAGGTCCTGAATAAGGGTCTGAATTTTGAACCAGCAGAGGGCTGTAATTATACTGACATCATCTTGGACCTCAAGTTATTTGGTAGGAATGTGCAACTAAAGAAAATGTTTGGGACAACTATCAATATGGAACATAACAATATTTTTTAAGTAAACCCAGTACATATGTTCCACCATACTGTTCTGTTATTGATGTCTTTATAAAAGCCTGTGACGATCAGTTGAAATGTTTGTACACCAATAATGAGTCAAGAAGTTTTCATAATCTAACAGTTGATGAAAAGTTAGCCTTAAATACTCTAAAAGAGAACAATGATATAGTGATATGACCAGCGGACAAGGGAGTGGCAATAGTCTTAATGGATAGAGATGTATATGTTGAGAGAATCAAATGCTTATTAACACAGGATGACACTTATCAATTATTGTATTTGAGCAGGTGGAAGATATTATAATACATGTTACTAAGGTTTTAGAGGACTTAAGGGAGAATGATATATTGACTGATGAAGTTTTGAACTTTGTCAAAGTGGAACACCCGGTGGTACTGGTCTTTAAGGCACTCCCAAAAATACATAAATATCAGGATAATCCACCACTCAGACCAATTGTCTCTGGTAGGGGTTGGGTCACAGAGCAGTGCTCTATGTGGGTGGAACACCAGCTGAAATCTATCGTTACTACCATTCCTAGGATTTTGAAGGACAGTGCGCATTTTATAACTATGTTATTTGAGTTTTTACCTGGAAATGACTACACTACCCCCCACTACTGGTTACTTTAGATGTAAAAAATCTATTTATTGTTATTCCTAATGGTTATGGGTTGTGGGCGGTACAACAATTACTTAGTAATAATGATAGCATGGACAGGAAATTAATAACTCAAGTGGTTTGCCTATTAGAGCTGATATTGTAAAATAATATTTTCCTGTTTGAACAACAGTATTATTGGCAGAAGTGGGGGATAGCTATTGGCACCCCCTGTGCCCATACATATTCGAATTTGGTACTAGCCCACTGGGAGGATGAAGTTATATTTAATAATACTCATGACTGGAAACATCTTTTATTATTCTATACCCATTTTGTTGATGATATTTATTTGTTGTAGGGAGGGAGTATAGAAGTCTTGAATGAATTCCTATTATATTTGGAATCTACTACTCAGTTTTTATGCGTTACTAAGCAATGCTCCTATGATGAAATAGCTTTCCTGGACATCACTGTATAAGGAGGGCAGAAATCTATACAATACAAAAAGTTTTCAGGAAACCATGTTGGAGAAATGGCCTATAGCCAAGAATAGCATGCACCTGGGTTTTGTTTTCCTCAATCTTCTACAGGGACAAACTGTTAGAGCTTCAAGACTTTGTACAAAAGTGGGAGATTTAGATCAAGAACTAGAGGCTCTTACCGCTAGGTTTATTGAAAGGGGTTATAACACTACTGAGGTACGGAAACATGTTACTAATGTATTAAAAGATAGAAGTAGTAGGGCAGCACTGTGGTTTTCTGAAAGAGGTTTACATCGTAGGAAAACTTCAGCTAAGTGAACACAGTCAACTGGTAAGGTAAATTTATATATTAAATACAACAAAGACATAAGAGGGGTATGTGACATTATTAGGAATAATTGGAGGATTTTATTAACCGATGATAGTTTAAAGGAAATAATAAGGGAAGTACCAAATTTTATTTTTAAAAAGAATTGAAATTTAAAGCAAATTTTATGTGATAGGGATATTGTCCACAAGCAGAATAAGGCTAAGTCTCTACAAAAAACAGGTACATTTCCATGTCAACACTGTAAAGTGTGTCCCCTGATATTCAGGGTTCAGGAGTTTATACACCCAATAGATCATAGGATGTTTAGACCTAACCTGTTAGCTGATTGCAACACGATGAATGTAATCTATCTGGCTCAATGCCAGTCTTGTACATCATACTACGCAGGGGAAAACCAACTGTAAGCTTAAGGAAAGGATACTGAAACATTTATCAGCTATACGCTTACAAAATGCACACAATGCACTCTGCCAACATGTCAGTACACATCCAGGTCATCATTTCACCTTCATGGTCTTGCAGTTAGTGAGGGGAAGTGTTAGAGGGGATGATATTGTTAATCAAACTGAGTATTGTAAGGTACAATAGATTATTAGACTAGGTGCAGATAGAAGCCCTGGTCTAAATGCAGTGGTACCTTTAAAGCCTGTTTTCAAAAGACGGAGACAGGTTTATTAGATCTTGATGTTTATTGGTCATTGTATTTTAACTTGGTGTTTATAAGGTTTTGTTTAATTAATTGTAATATGTCTGAAGAAGGGTGTATCCTGAAAGCACTAACATTCTGTATTAAAGTTTTATATCCAGCCTGCTGGTCCATGAAGCTGTTTTTTTTGTCTTATCCTGTGATTTTTGCTTATTTGGACTTTTGGTGCCTCTCCTTGTCCTTTGGTACAGACATTAAGATCAATGAAAGAAATAGACTACAAAAACTCAATAAAATCCAAAAAGTTAGAAGTTTGATAAAACAAGTGAACCCAGTAATTAGGACTGTTCATAGAAATTGATCCAGTATAACAGAAGTAAATAGAATATATTAATGTGCAGCTAAATTAATAATAGATAAAGTCTTACCACAAAAACACAGGGCAGTAATTGAAAGGAAGGAGAGAAATTAAATGCCATCATGGTACTATCCAATACAGAAAACTATAAAGTAATTAAGACAAGAAGTGTCACTGTTAGAAGAGTATAGAACAGGGAATAGATCAACAAAAATACTCATAAAGATAGATGTGATAAAAGCAATGTGCAGAATCAGAAATTATTAGGATCTATCGTGCACTATTGCAAATAAACTAAAAATATCAGCTCAGGCAGAAAAACTTAGAAGATATGCAGATAAATATAAAGAAAAAGTACAAAATAAGTAATTTATTAACACCTCATAAGTTTTTATAAAAAACTGGGAAACAAGGCAAAAGGCATTAAAACACCACCAAAAAAGAAGTAATAGATACATTTTGGAGAAATATCTATGACGATCCTGTGGAACATAACATAGATGTTGAATGGATAGAAGAAGTAAAAGAAAGAATAAGAAGTTGAAACATACAGGATATGAAATGGGATAAAGTAACAGCCACAGAAATTGAAACAAAGTTAAGAAAAGCTCCTAATATGAAAACCCCAATCCCACATGCAGTACCTAACTTCTGGCTAAAAAATTATTTATTTATTTATTTATTTGCTGTTGGTTAACCAGGATGGTCCATTGGGCCAAGTGAACCCATTTTCAATGGAGTCCTGGGGAGAAAAGCTCCAACAAGAATACATGTTACAGAGATTTACATTACATAACATACAAGACATAGCAAGGTATAGTTTTCAAACAGTAAAATTATCAACAAAAATAATAATAGAGTGTAGTTATACCTAATATATATATTTTTTATATAGAATAATTCAGGATGATAGATGATATTAAGAAATTAGATTACGAGCAAAATATGGGTGGTGAAGGTAATGAGAATACAGGAAGTGGAGAATGCTTATGTGGGGAGGGAGCAGGAGCATTCCCATGTGGATGCTAGGTAGGAGTGAAGAGATTTTTTAAAGGATGGAAGGCTAGTGATGGTTCGAATGGAGGGTGGGAGGGAGTTCCATAGTCGAGCTATGGAAAAAGAGAGGAGGTTTTGTCTTGGGGGGGTGAAGGGGTCTGTAGACTTCTAATAGGTTTTGATTAGTGGATCTGAGAAGTCTTTGAGTCTGGTGAATTTTAAAGGTAGAAGAAAGAGCGGGACAGAGGGATGGTTGGAAAATGAGTTTGTGTGCATATGTGAGCTGAGTGTAGGAGAGGTAGTTGGGAAGTTCGAGCCAATTTAGTTTATGGAGTGATGCGCAGTGATGAGTTGAAGCTTTGTTACTAGTGGCAAATTTGGCTATTTTGTTGTAACAGGTAGCTAGTTTAGTTTTAATAGAAGATTGTAGATTAGTTAAAAGGGAGGCACCATAAAGGAGAGAGGGGAAGAGAAATGTAGTAGAGAGAGTGAGTTTGGTTGCTGGTGAGAGAAATCGCTTGTGTCGATAGAGCAGGCCGAGTTTTTGGTGGGTTTTTTTAATGTTTATTAGTAGATGGGACTCAAATTTAAGTTTATCATCAATTTGAACTCCTAGAAGTTTGGTTTCAGATACCAGTTCAAGTGGAGTATTATTTTGACTGGTGATGGAGAATAGTTGTCTATCTAATCTGTTTGTTTTAGAGGGGGTAAATATCATTAATTTTGATTTAGCTGCATTAAGTGCAAGATGGTTATTTTTCATCCACTGTTCTGTGGTGGAGAATGCTTCTTGGGTGAGCTTTAGAAGGGTTGGAATGGAAGAGGCTGCACAGATGATTGTAGAATCATCTGCGTATTGTATGATGCTAGCATGGGGGATAGAGTGATGGTAATCATTTACAAAGATGTTGAAGAGGAGGGGGCCTAATATGGAGCCTTGTGGGACACCTGTGGGGTGTTTAGGAAAGAGGAGATGGCTTTTTCCATTTGACAGCTTGTTGCCTGTTTGAGAGATAGCTGATGAACCAGTCGAGAGTTGAAGGTGATAGGTTTAGCTTTGACAATTTAGTGAGTAGTAGGTTATGGGAGATAGTGTTGAATGCTTTGGAGAGATCAAGAAGGATGGTAGATACAGTAAGACCGGAGTCTCTAGCTTTATTCACAGTTTCAAGGAATGAAAGGAGGGCTGTCATAGTACTATGATTAGGGGAAGCCATGTTGAGTAAAAGTAAGAAGGTTGTTGTCTAAAAAAAAGGGAAGGAGATGTAAATTGATACAATTTTCTAGAATTTTTGATATAGGAGAGAGGATGGCGATGGGCCGGAAGTTGGTAATGCCAGTATTATTCCCTCCTTTATGAAGGGGAATGATAAAAGCTTTTTTCCAGATTTGTGGGACAAGACCTTCTTGGATGGAGCGGTTTATTAGGATACTAATTGGGAGGGCAATGGCATCTGCAGATGTGCTGAGGAAGTGTGAGGGGATGTTATCGGGGGCATTAGTGCATGGTTTAAGCTTCTGTAGTAGTTTTTTTATAGTGGAAGTAGGGATGGGTTTCAGTGAGAATGTAGGGGGTTGCGAGGTAGTATGGGGATAGAGTGGAGAAGAGGGGGGTGTAGGAGGAGGGCAGGTGGTAGTAGGGGGTGGGTGGTTGCTTGAGAAGGAAGAGGTAAGTTTGGAAATGCAGTCAATGAAAAAGGAGTTAAATTCAGTGGCGAGTTCATTGTCTTCTACATTTGGGTTGGGGTTTGAGTTTTCAGTTGTGCCAGGTTTTAGGAGGGAGGTTATACCTTTCCAGAATTTTTGTGGGTCAGTTTTGTATTTACTTTGGAGAGAAGTGTAGTAGTTTTTACGGTCTGTTGAAATAAGCTTTTTTACTGTATTGCGAAGAGTTTTGTATTCATTAAGGGTATTGGGAGATTTGTGCTTCTGATAGCGTGTCCAGGCTTTATCTCTTAACCGCATGGTTGTCAATGTGATTTTAGTTAGCCAAGGGGTGGTTTTGTTTTTTATTCTTTTGGTTTTTAATGGAGCATGAGTATCTAAAAGATTTTGGAAAGTAGTATTAAAGTGAGTGATTGCACTTTCGAGGGGTAGAGTTTTTAGGGGGGTCCAGTTAAATGATTTTAAGGAGTTGGAGAAGGCTTCTGGGTTGAAGTTTTTTAGGTATCTGAAGGTAATGTAATTATGGGTCGCTTGTAATGGAGAAGGAAGGCGTGTAGCAAAGATGGGAAGGTGGTCGCTTAACGAGTCAGGGAGAGTTCCACTATCGGGATAGTATTGGGGGTGAGAGACTAAGATCCAGTCTATAATACTGCCAGTAGTGAAGTCTTTAGAGGGCCTAGTGGTGGAGTTGATGAGTTGGGAGAAGTTATATAGGTTGATGTTAATGGAGGGCATATGGGATTGACTGGAGGACCAATTGATGTTGGCATCTCCCATAATGATGGTTTCGTTAGATATATTGGTTGAGAACCAGGAGAGGATGTCTTCAAGAGTAGAGCTATTGTCTCCAGGGGGAATGTAGAGTGAGGCTATACATATATTTTTGCACTTGTTTAATTGAAGTTGGGCTAGTATTAATTCTCCGTTGTTAAATTGAGGAATAGCTTTATTGTAGGGAGTAATGCATAGAGAGGATGAGTAGAGTAGGGCTACTCCACCACCTTTTTTACTGGTTCTGTCTGCCCTGATAATAGAGTAGTTAGGTGGAACTATCTCCTCGTCCTTTATATGAGGTTTTAGCCAGGTTTCGGATATGCATAAGACAGCTGGTTTGTTATGGTGTAGCCAGGCTTGGAGGTTATGAATTTTGTTAGCTAGACTTTGTGCGTTAAGGGATGCTAATTGAATGGATTTAGAGGTAGAGGAGGAGGTGTTTGGGCCTGGGTTAGGGTGAACATCTCCAGATAGTAGAAGAGATGTTAGAATCTGGTTAATGTGGTAGGGGCTTTTGGGTTTTTTTTATAGATATTGTTAGTTGTTGGGCCATTTTCTGGGAGGGTGTGGTTTGAAGTTTTGTAAGCTGAGATAAGTTTGTAGGGAAAGCTTAGGTTGTTTTGGATGGGATAAAGTGTAGGAGATATAGGTATGGCTGAGTAGGAGTGAGGTATGTTGAGAGAGAAGGTTGTATGGAAGTGTGGGGTGTGAGATAGGGTGTTAGGCTGGGTGAGGTAGTAGATGAAGGTTAGGTTCATAAAGAGAATTAGTTGAGTTGAGAAGAGTATATATTTTGGAGACATGTTTTGGTATGTAGAGAGCTCTAATAGTTAGTAAAAAGTGAGATGAGTGATGTGTGGTGTATTGAATGTGGACGAAGTTTGAATTGAAGTGGAGAGAAGATATGAGGGGGAGGGAAAAAGGAAGAGGAAAGGGTGGGGTAAATTAGTTGGAGAGGAAGTGGGTGTGGCTATGAGGGTGTAAGTTTAGATGCAGTGGGGGTGGGTGGGAATTGGGGGTAGGGTAGGGGAGCGGAGTGAGCCCGCAGGGCGAACGGAGCGGGGTACAGCAGGTAAAGAAAGATTCTATGGAGACAATCAGAGAACAGCAGATTTCCAAGGCATGCTATAGTACCAGGTAAGTAGAATGAGGAAAAGCTGTTGTAAGGCAAGGAAAGTGGAGTGGTAAAGGATAAGAAAAGTAGCACTATGGTCAGGAGAGGAAGGTAAAGGGACTGTAACACAACAGGAGGATTAGCCACTAGTCAAGGGATGAAATGGGGTGAAATCTGAGAAGGATGTAAGGGAAGGGGTGTAAGAGTTGGAGCCCGAGGCTGAAATAGGGTGCCCCCTAGTGGACAGAGAGTAGAATACAGAAAGATATCCAAATTAACATTGACTGGTAAAGGAGGTTGAGATAATGCAGTTCAAGGGGAGAGTTAGAAGTAGATTCAGGGAAAGTATGGCTGCTGGCTTCTTGACCCAGTAACTTAATTGCGTTCTACACTTGGTAAAGTACAAGACAAAAAGTAAGCTTAATGGTCAGGCCTAAGGTGGAACATACTTTCTAAATCCCTTTGGTTACTGGAAGAAACGTTCTGGGGTAGCAGGTTCTTTGACCCAACTTTGGGAAGGCAAAGAAGAATGTCAGGGGTCCTTAAAGACCACGCAGGTCCCTTAGAGCAGGAAAAATTGGTGGTAGAGAGCTAGGAAAAGATTGGAAAATAACACAAGCATGAGTTATGTGTTATGGGAGCAGTAAAGTCAAATTATACTGATAATACAATCATGGTAAAGACAGTTATAACAGTAAATATACACAAATTCAATATGATGTACTTTCAGTCTTGCTTTGTCACATTCAGAATGAAAACAGTTAAACTTTAAATAGGCAAGCAGATATATGCAGACACATGTAACTGGTGAGATTTCCTTCTACTTACAACTTATGAGAGTACTACAATGTCAATTAAAGCCTT
This sequence comes from Protopterus annectens, assembly GCF_019279795.1. Classification (NCBI taxonomy): domain Eukaryota; kingdom Metazoa; phylum Chordata; order Ceratodontiformes; family Protopteridae; genus Protopterus; species Protopterus annectens. The sequence goes on from NC_056751.1 coordinate 303,966,826, forward strand.
ATTGTACATATCATAAGGACTATTTGCAATTACATGTGGTTACATAGATGGTAATCCAGTATTCTGAACAAGCTTAATCTGACAATATACGCTAATAGGACAGTACATAAATACTCTACGGAGTCCTAGTACACAGCTAGTTCTCATGAAAATGTGTGGGTAACAGCTACCTGAAACCACTTGTTTCTCCCACTGAGGCTTGCCAAAAGTACACTAGGTAACTACAAATTAAAAGTTCTTCTAGCAGGGTAGGGTAGAAGAGACCGCTCAGCATCAGCTCTATTGCCAGGAAGGTAGTCACTACCAATGTAGAGACAATCGTTAGTTTGAAAAAAAAAAGCAGTCCAAGCTTTCCGAGCAGTTGCCGGTTTACAGTAGAGATATATAGAGCAAACAGAGCACTCCGCATCATCCAGATAGCAAGGACATTAGAGCGTTCCCTTCTAAAGATAGTCGCTAATAACAAATCAGGCAGCACTGGCTTGCTGGCCCACTATAGTGTCTATCTGGTAGGTTATCAAACCCTAAATTAACAAGGTCGAATTATAAGCTGCAGCCGATAAGATAAAGCAATTGAGCGCCTAGGCAGGCACGTTATTAAAAATAGCTATTGCAACAACTGCACATACTTAGCGGGCATGGGTAACTCTTAGAAATACAGTAGAATCTCTTCAAATACTCAGTACTTACTTAGTTGAATCAACCCTTTGACTGTGACTAGCATGAAAACTAACAGTAAGGGTAACAGACACTGTGGGAAATACAGCAGTTCAAATCGCACAGAGCGGCGTTTGAAAAACCACGTGAGAGACCCAGCGAAATCAAGGTAGCTGTTTAGCACACCTATAACCCTCAAATGCTTGGTTTTCAGACTTACACTTTTAAATCATTCACCCTTTTTAATTAGTTGGAAGCTTGGGCTAATATCAAAATACAAATACCTTCATAGACAAATAAGCACAAAAATATCAAGATATAAACAATATTGTAAACTTTAGAACTGCAGGTATATATTATTCAACTTTACAAGGCATTAGGGCTATGAAAGACACTGATCAGCAATAAACAAGTTAAGTATAGCTTTCACCAATTGTGTAAACAGAAAAATAAACATAAATGATTACATAAGGACAATTAACAACCATGTATTGCTTCTAACAAATTGTGTTCATGCCTACGAAAGTAAAGAAAAACTGAATACAGTTATAACACTTACACTACAATGTAGCTTTTGTGGTCAGGGACATGCAGCAGCCAGGGGGAAGTACAGGGATAATAAAGATGGCACCACAAGTGGCTTCCCCACTATATGCCCTTGGGGCAGGATATGAGGTAGGAGCAGGAGGAGAATGGAGTGGGAGCAGATAGGTAGATAAAGGAGGGGCCAGAAAGCATGCGGTGTTATGGGAGTGATAGGTTACCCAGTTGTACTACTAAAGTCAGTGTAGGTAACAGGGGGAGGGGAAGAAAAAAACAGAGTAGTAGATAATTGTGCCATGCAGTGAAAGGAGGAGGGGAAAGGAATTTCCAGAAAATTGTAGAGGTGCAGGTAAGGAGGAGGAGTGGGAGGATTGAACAGCAGGTAAAGAAAGATTCTATGGAGACAATCAGAGAACAGCAGATTTCCAAGGCATGCTATAGTACCAGGTAAGTAGAGTGAGGGAAAGCTATTGTAAGGCAAGGAAAGTTGAGTGGTAAAGGATAAGAAAAGTAGCACTATGGTCAGGAGAGGAAGGTAAAGGGACTGTAACACAACAGGAGGATTAGCCACTAGTCAAGGGATGAAATGGGGTGAAATCTGAGAAGGATGTAAGGGAAGGGGTGTAAGAGTTGGAGCCCGAGGCTGAAATAGGGTGCCCCCTAGTGGACAGAGAGTAGAATACAGAAAGATATCCGAATTAACATTGACTGGTAAAGGAGGTTAAGATAATGCAGTTCAAGGGGAGAGTTAGAAGTAGATTCAGGGAAAGTATGGTTGCTGGCTTCTTGACCCAGTAACTTAATTGCGTTCTACACTTGATAAAGTACAAGACAAAAAGTAAGCTTAATGGTCAGGCCTAAGGTGGAACATACTTTCTAAATCCCTTTGGTTACTGGAAGAAACGTTCTGGGGTAGCAGGTTTCTTTGACCCGACGTTGGGAAGGCAAAGAAGAATGTCAGGGGTCCTTAAAGACCACGCAGGTCCCTTAGAGCAGGAAAAATAGGTGGTAGAGAGTTTCTAAATCCCTTTGGTTACTGGAAGAAACGTTCTGGGGTAGCAGGTTTCTTTGACCCGATGTTGGGAAGGCAAAGAAGAATGTCAGGGGTCCTTAAAGACCATGCAAGTCCCTTAGAGCAGGAAAATAGGTGGTAGAGAGTTTCTAAATCCCTTTGATTACTGGAAGAAACGTTCTGGGGTAGCAGGTTTCTTTGACCCGACGTTGGGAAGGCAAAGAAGAATGTCAGGGGTCCTTAAAGACCACGCAGGTCCCTTAGAGCAGGAAAAATAGGTGGTAGAGAGTCTAAAATATTAACATGCTTACAAGAAGATTTAGCCATGAGTAAGAACTATTCATATGCACACCCCAAACAGACATCAACTTGGTTAACAACAGGAAAAAACAATACTCCTGCTTAACAGCAAACCTACAATCTATCCTAAAAAACTATAGTCCAATAATTTGCCTTCTGATGATGTATAAACTATACACTGTGATTGATGCTGACAAAGTTTATAGTCATTTAGTAGAAAACTCAATCATAGCAATGGAACAAAAAGATAAAAGAAAGTCATATAGAACAAAGGATCATTTGTTGTTAAATAAAGTCATAGTAGAGAATTGTAAAAGGGTGGGGTCTAAGTATGACATGAATAGGCAACAAAAAAGCATTTGACAGTATCCCATATTCACGCATAAAAGAGTGCTTAAAATGTATAAGATACACCCTACACTGATCAATTATATTACAATGAAACTGTGACAAACCACTTTGCAGTTAAGCCATAATAAAGGGCAAATTATTATTCCAGGAATAAAAATTCAAAGAGGAATATTCCAAGCTGACTTTTTGTCACCACTACTCTTTTGTCTTGCCCTTAACCCTTTAAGCTGTCTGCTTAATAGATTAGGTCATGGCTACAATTTGGCTCCCAGAAAACAAGAAAGTATAAAAAGTTTGCATCTTGTGTACGAGGATGATTTAAAAGTGTATAGTTCATCAGATGAAGAACTGAAAGTACAACTGCAAGTGGTCAAACCTTTTACAGATGATATAAGAATGTCATTTGGTTTTGATAAATGTGCAAAGGCAACCTTTAAGGCAGGAAAGCTGCAACCTGGGACAGGAATGTGATATAAAAGAACTTGAGCAAGAGACAGTATGCAAATATTTGGGAAATGATGAAGGATCACAATAAAAACATGAACAAATGTGAATAAAACTTAATAAGGAATATTTTAGAAGACTAAAATTAATACTGAAAACAGCCCTGACAGCTAGGAACAAAGTCCAAGCTATAAACAAATATGCTCTTCCTGTCCTAACTTATAGTTTTGGAGTGATTGACTGGTCCCAAAAGGTGTTGGATTGGTTGGATAGGAAAAAAGAAGGATGCTTCATGCTTATCAAATGATTTATAAAAAATAATCTACACCAAGACTATATATTCCCCATTCTGAAGGCAGTATGGGCCTCCTTGAAATTGATTACTTGTATAGATCTGCAATCATAGGACTGCAAACATATCTGCTGGCCTCACAAGACACAGATATAGTGAAACTTTTAAAACATGAGGGGAATACGTCTAAGAGGACTTCCCTCTTAGTTTAGCAGAAGCATACTGGTATCAAACGGGACTAGAAAGCAAACTGGAAATAGACAAAAATTGGGCAACAACTGAATAAGCCAAAAAACAAAAAACAAAAAAAAAAAAAAAACAAAAGAAAGAATATAAGCTGAAAGATTAGATGAGAAGGCAAGAAATGTGGAAAATGCATAAATATAGTTGCAAGTATAGAAAACTCTTGTACAATCTCATGCTGATTAGGATTGAATAAAGAAATGGTTAAGGATAGGTGAATTTAAACCAAAAGACAAAAGATTAATATTGGTGGCCCATGGTAGTGTACTATATATATGCTGGTTTACAAAGTCAATTGAACATGTGGGAGAAACAGACAAATGTAGGTTTTATAAAACAGAATTGGAAACAGGTACATATCTTGCTGCTGGTTGTCATATACTGATGGCAGAATGGTTGTATACTGAAAGGAATAAAAATGTGGGAAGACTATTGCATTGAGGATTTTGTAAACATTGTAATATAAGTTTATATCACATGGGACCACCCATTACCAACACTTCCAAAAACAGATGTGAGATATGTTAAATGACAAGTTAAGTTGTGAAATAATTGTTCTACTATTAGATATTAACAATGTTTTAAAGAATACAGGTTCATCTTTATTTTACTGTTAATGACATCATATTTGATTGTAGCAGAGTAGGTTATTTTTTGTCACAGTATCGGATGGGTGTGTTTGCTTGGATGGCTACACTATTTAAGCAAGGAGTGTTAGATTCCATGGAAGGTAAGAGGGATTTTAAAAGCAAATGTTTAATAATAATAATATTTTTAGCTTTTTCGAGTATCCAGAATAGTAACTTTTTTATGTCTAATCAAACCTTCAAATATTAATGTTCACATGATGATTACTAAGCAGTTCTTTACAAACAGAGTTTCATTATGTATGAGAAGTACATGTATACTTTATATCAGTAGAACAAATAGCATTTATTAACTGTATTTCCATAAATGTCAATGGATTGCATAACTGATTCAAGAGAGGTAGCTTAAACAGATATATGAAGTTGTTTAATTCTTAAGTTATTTTTTACAGGAAACACACTTATTAACAGAAGACAAAGACAGACTAAATACTAAAACTGTACTATATTATCAAGTTCACAATATAATAAAAAATGGGGGGTGCTATATTATGGAGAAATTCACTGCTTATGCCTATAATTATAGAAACAAATCAAGATGATAAAATTATGCTTGTACTATAACTATAAAGTATAATAAGAGGATATTAACTCTTATTAACTTGTTTTAGATTCCCAGAATAAGAATTAAAATATTTGACCAAAATCTAGAACAAGTAATTCAAAACTCAAAAGGCAATATCATTCTAGCAGGAGACTTTAATTGTATATTGTCAGCAAATGATGCTAACACAATAGGTAAAAGAAGAATACATGCATCTGCAAAGGCATTGTTAAAATGCACTGAATTGTTTCATCTTCGAGACATAAATGACGTTTCAAAACTGAATTCATTATTTTTACCCATTATTCCCATAGACACGGTACACAATCCAGAATTGACATAGTTTATGTCTCTAATGACTTGACTGATACACTAGGCAAAGTCAAAACAGTAATCTGTCCACATTCAGATCACAGCTGAATTACCTTTAAGCTGTTTTTGAAATATAATAATGTTAAAATAAGAAGATTACCAGCATATATAACTTGTTTAAAAGAATTTAAGGACTCTTTTTTATTAAGGAAATCCTTTCCTTTATATAAATTAATAATATAGAAGATACTTCAGAAATTTATTTATGAGATGCACTAAAAGCATATCGTTTTGGTACAGTCACTAATTGGCTGTCAACTAAAATAAAAAAAAAAAACAATTGGACAAAGAATTACATGAAGTACAAGAAAAAACTGATAAGTTAAAATTAGAAAATCATACAAATAAAATAATAATACAGGAGAGATTAATAGGTTAAACAACAAATACTTGGAAATTGTAAATCATAAAACTAAAATCAACCTTGAGAAGTTTAAGATAAGTAACTTCTCCATTAACCCAAAATCTATGTGCAATTTAGCCACAAAAACAAAATTACTCAGTAGGTCCTTGCACATAAAAGAAGTCTACTCACATAGGAAAAAAGAAAAGTCAACAGAAATAGAAGATATTCTACATGAATTCAGATATTATTATAATAAAATCAATCAAAATAATATTAATAGATCCAGAAGAAATAAAGTATTTATTAAAAAATATAAAAACTTAACTATCTGACGACCAAATGAAATTAACTGACAAACTGATCTCTATGTCTGAACTTCAAACACAAATTTCTAAATTGAAACCTAATAAAGCAGCAGGTAATGATAGGATTATATTTGAACTCTACAAGCTGTTACTCAAAGAAGCCCTAGACATACTACACAATCATTTTTCTATAATCAAGGACCTAGCTAAAGTTCCTCCTTCCTGGAAATATATCTTTGTCTCTCTGACAAAGATTCTACTGAATGCTCTTCATACAGGCCAATTTCACCTTTAAATGTAATTATAAATTTCTCATGGCAATTCATGCTAATAGATTAAAATATGTCCTACCCTCCATGATTGATGGAGATCAAACTGGCTTTATCTCAAACAGAAATACTTATGATAATATTAAAAAATGATCACTATAATTGACTATGCAAATGAAACAAAAAAGAACATTAATGAGTTTTGATATTAATAGTGGTTTTGTCCCGGTAAAATCTAAATATCTCTTGCTGGTTTTAGAAGAATATAATTTCTCAAGTAACTTCACACATCTTATTAATCTTCTTTATAATGATTGTTTTGCATATGTTAAAATGGGTACTTTTACTTCTGATTTTATTCAAATTTTGAGAGGAACCAAACAAGGATGTCCTCTTTTACCTCTGCTTTTTAACCTAATTATGGAACCATTTGCTAATTTTCTCATATCAAACATAGATATAAAAGGTATTAACATAAATGAGAATTTAAACTCTAAAATTCAGCTGTTTGCTTATGACAGCCTTCTGACATTAAATGACAAAGATCATTCTCTATCTGCAGTTTTCTTAACAATGGATGCATTTAAAATAATATCTGGTTTAAAATTGAACAACAACAAAACAAAAATCCCACCTATAAATACAAATAAGAATAGAATCAAAAATAAATTCATTAAATATATTGTCAAAGAGAAGGAAATTAATCATTTAGGAATATAACAGATAACATTACAAATATAATAAAATAAACAATATAAAGAATCTGATAGACAAATGGAACAAAACTTTCTTCACAGTGGGAGAGAGGTTATCAGTAATCAAAATGATTATTTTACAAAATATATATAATACAATCACTAACATTACCTGTACAAAAAGTTATATTAAAGAATTTAACACTTTAATTTTGAGATTTCTCTGGTATCCCAATTAACCAAGAATTGTTTTAAACCATCATATTAGGGACTGGGCAGCAGGAGGGATAGGGCTAACAGATCTAGAATTATATTCGTTATCATCAATTATAAAAATAATATATCTTTGGATTAATAATAATTACACAGCTAGGTGGAAAGAATTTTTAGGAAATATTTTTATAAACTCTAAACATAATAGAGATTCTAATAATTATCTCATATTAAATAACAGTCTACATTGGTTATTAAAGGTTTACCTTATAGGAAAAAGTCACCAAAGAGGTAACTCCTATTTCATTTATACTATATTAAACACTTTTAAAAATTGTATATATAGAAACCTGACATATAAGGCATGGATTTTTCTTATATTTCCTATGGCATATACCCAAAATAACATCTCCACTTCAAAATTAGAAACAATGATCACATTTAAAGAGAAAAATCTGCTATAATGATTTCAATTAATGAAAGATGAAAAGCTGCATTCTGTTGATTATATTAACAATAAATATAATTTAGATAAAGACATGCAGCTAGATGTACAATCCTGCAGACAACATATAGAAGAGGGAATTAAGTTAATGCAACCAAGGATAAGAGATCATATCCCAAAACTAATTGAATAGCTAATATTCTTAATGCAACAAAACACATTGGGACATGGTTTCTTATCTAAATTATATAGAGTTGTGAGCAGAAAAACAAAAAGATGCAATGACAATTATTGACACTATTTTACCCAAATTAATAATAGACCTCCAAGTGAAGAAGATAAAAAAATAATTCTAATATCTTCTGAACATACAACTTTGTCTCCTAGATGGAATCTCTTTACTTGGACATTTTTGCATAGATCTTTGTTAACACCACACAAAATTGAATTAATGTTCAAGCAGAAACAAGTTTGTTGGAGATGTAAACAAGAACTTAAAGCAGATTAGTAACACATGTTTTTTGACTGTACTGTCTTAACACCTTATTGGAAAAACAGTAATGCCTTTTTACATGCCTTTTTGAGATAATTTTTTTTATCTAACTCACTAATCCTTTTTAACACTCCTATTCCTATATGTGTTAAAAATGAAATATCACATTTTCTGGTCTATACTATCTATAGTGAGAAAGGTTATAACTCAAAATTGGAAGAATGAATCTACACCCTCCTTCAAAGAAGTTATAAATATTGGAACTAAAGTCTGTCACATGGAAATAATTACAATTAAGTCAAGAGAAATCAGGATTACCTCTGCTGCAATGCATGGATAAAACTTAGGAAGTAAAAAGTTCCCTTTGTAGGGTAAAGAAGGATAGTGTTAAGCAAATTAAATATAATTCTAGTAGTAACACAATTATTAATACAGATGAAAAGAAAAAGATATATATGGTACCAATGTATGATTTGATTAGTGATCAAGTAGTTGCAATTGTAAAACAGTATTGGAGCTACTTTCTAAAATTTAAAGAATTTTTGAGCTATGTAGAACTCCTATTTTTTTTCATTTAGGAGGGGAAGAAGTATTAGAGACAGACTTGTGCATAGTAAATTTAAACCTCCGTGTTATGATGTATGTAGGGTCCCTATTTTAAAGAACACACACCCTTGTGGTAAATATATTTCGTACAAATATGTGGTTCAGAGCTTTGAGTATATTAATGGCTGTAAATTCATTGCATTAAGTAGTTTTTGTTGTAATATGGAATGTATTATTTATGCTTTAAAATGCCCATGTAATATGTTTTATGTGGGGGAAAGTAAGAGGGCTTTCAAGCTCCATTTGCAGGAGCAGAAATTTGAAAGCCCTCTAGCACAAATTTTTTACAGCACCATAACAGAGATCCTGTAGGACTGCAGGGCACTATTTTAGAAAAAAATAGAAAAATGTGTAGTATTTTTTTATGTTAAAATGGAGCTTCTGTATAAGGAAGCTCTTTTTATTTTGTATTTTAAAATATGGTACTCTAACCCCTGCAGGGATTAATATATCTTGTAATTGTAAAGTTTTAATATAATGGGTAATTAATTAATTGTATAATTGTTTAAGTAATGATTTAAAATATATAAGATGTGTTTCAGTATTAGTTTTTTTACTCCATTGAAGGCACTGTGTCCCAAAGTGCTAGGGGATATTAAATCATTTCTGTGATCACTGGTTTGTCTTATTTGCATTTTACTACATTCTTTGGTGTTTGCATTGATGTCCAGTGATCCAGAGTTCAACCTGCCTAAGATTTTTAGGCAGGAATAATTTGATTCTACTCAACACAGAAACCAGTATACAGATCAGATGGGTGTGACTTCCAGTGAGATGGAGGTTATGAAACCATGGGAAAAGTTTTTTAATGAAGAAAATAAGAGGATAAATACCAGTCCATTATCCTCTATTGGACAGAGTATGGCTGGTACTTCGTCTATTGAAATGCAACAAATGTATGAGAAACTAGACAAACTGATGAAAAAAAAACTGTCAGTGCACTTTAATATTCTTAGTTTGCAGGATTATTTAGAAATAGATGTGACACCTCATGGCTTAATGGCTTTCAAGAGTCCCACAACTCCGTTTGGCATGAGTGATGAAGAAGATGCAAAGTTTCAGAAAAGGGGGGTTACTGCAGCCCACAAGTGTTCCATTGAATGGATTTCCATTCTAGTGGAATGAGACTTACTAACACAATGTAAGTTAAAGGAAGAAATATCATCTATATGTGACCGGCTGACAGTTAATATTCCTGTTGGCCTATTAGAGCATTTTTTGTGTGACATTAATATTAAATTGGCTGAATCAGAAAAGCAGCTTCTAGCTGTTAAAAAGAAGAAACTGTTGAGAGACTTGGGGGATTACAAAAGGGGCACAGCTTTCCTTTGGAAGACCATTCAGAGTACACTCCACAAAGATGTTCGTTTCCAAGTCCCGGAAGAGCATAAAAATCAAGAAGAAGGTGTGGGCGCACCTTCTGAGTTTATGGAAGAGTCAACTGATTGGGATAGCAACTACACAGACCACCTGGACCTACCAGCAACAAAAGAGCCAAATTATATGAAACTGACGTTTCGTGAGGATAGAACCTATGAGAACACCAGAAAACTAGGGAGAAACATTTATGAGACACAGAGTGACAGTTATTTTCAACATTGAACAACCTCATACCAACAACAGCAGCAACAAAGGTACAAACAATTTAAGAAGAACTGATGCTGTGACTTTGTCTAACACTAATTATGTGGTGAATTTATCTGGTTATGTATTAAATGACAAGGAGGCTGCAGGGTTAAACCTAGGCCCAAAATTTGTTCCGATTGTGATACCTAGACTTTATATGATCAAAAAAGACATTTTTGCCTTGTGAGAGAATTGCACCTTTGGAATTTCTTTCTGAATAGTAAGGGTAACAATTTTATGGAACAACAACTTGATAAATCATGTGATGTAGACTCAAGTTGAATGTAATGCTTAATGCAAATTGAATACAAATACAGTGCCTTTTAAAACTCAATTTATTCCACCATTTAACTATGAGGGTGTACAGCAATTTTCTATTATGGTTAATTTTGCTGTTGAAAATTCTTATGAACAATTTGTTAAATGTAGAGACCAGGTAAAGTATAATTTGACTAAATTAGAGTGGCACACTTTGCAAGCATTATGTAACAAAAAAGAAGTAATCTTTAAGCCGACTTATAAAGGGAATAAGCTGGTTATGTTACATTATGAGCAATATCTTGGGATGTGTTATGAACATTTGAATGATGCAGATACATATAGTATAGCTCATATTGAGGATTATAGAAAGGCCATTCAGAATTATGAGGAGCTGTTATTCAAAGGAAATGGGTTAAGATATTTCACAGATGATGATAATAAGAAATTTAGTGTAGAAGGATGTGAGATGGAGACCTTCTACTGCCTTCCTAAAATACATAAGCATATTTTGAATCCTCCAGGTAGACCCATAGTATCAGTTTGCAGTATTTTTTGAATAAGATTGGTATCTTTTTACATAATTATTTTTAGACATAGTTAAAAAACAACTTTTGTATATTAAAGATACCTTTGATTTTTTTGAATAAAATAAAGACCATTCAGTGGGAGGAAGATATGTTCTGGTTGGTGATAGACGTTAAGAGTCTATACACCAATATCAAACATAATTATGGAATTGAAGCATTGAGGTTTGCATTGGGTAATAGCCCAGAAGTTATATATATATTATTGAACTAGTGGAGTTTTGTTTGAAAAACAACTATTTTGAATTTAATGGCACCTTATATCATCAGAAACAATGCACTGCTATGGGTGATTAATTTGCACCCATATATGCCAATATTATGATGGGTCTATTTATGTATGAATATGTATATCAGAGCCTATTTTTCAATCAACATGTTTGCCAATATTGTAGATATATAGATGATCTTATATTTATTTGTAAGGGCGGACATGAGAAGGCCAGTGAGTTTGTGAATAAACTGAATGATAATAGGTTTAATTTACAATTTGAAACCTCAGCTTGTGGCCAGCAAGTGTTTTGTTTTGGCTCTATGTTTAGCAGGCACTATTAGTGAAGGTATAATTACTGAAGTACATAGGAAATTTAGAGATAATAATCATTTCCTTCATGAAACAAGTTTTCATCTATCACACCTCATTAAATCCCTTCCGTATGGTGAACTTATGAGAGTTAAGCAGTTATGTAATAATGAAACTATTTTAGAAGAGGAATATAATAAAACAGCAAAAATGTTCATCTCAAGGAGATATGAGGAAAAGGAAGTAAAAAGTTTCCTTTGTAGGGTAAAGAAGGATAGTGTTAAGCAAATTAAATATAATTCTAGTGGTAACACAATTATTAATACAGATGAAAAGAAAAAGATATATATGGTAACAATGTATGATTTAATGAGTGATCAAGGAGTTGCAATTATAAAACAATTTTTGAGCTATGTAGAACTCCTTTTTTCTCATTTAGGAGGGGAAGAAGTATTAGAGACAGACTTGTGCATGGTAAATTTAAAGCTTCATGTTATGTTGTATGTAGATTCCCTATTTTAAAGTGCACACACCCTTGTGGTAAATGTATTTCGTACAAATATGTGGTTCAGACTTTTGAGTATATTAATGGTTGTAAATTCAATACATTAAGTAGTTTTTGTTGTAATAAGGAATGTATTATTTATGCTTTAAAATGCCCATGTAATATGTCTTATGTGGGCAAAGTAAGAGGGCTTTCAAGCTCCATTTGCAGGAGCATGTTAGAGATATTAAAAATCAGAAATTTGAAAGCCCTCTAGCACAATATTTTTTTACAGCACTATAACAGAGACCTTGCAGGATTGCAGGGCGGTATTTTAGAAAAAATAGAAAAATGTGTAGGATTTTTTTATGTTAAAAAATAAGCTTTTGTATAAGGAAGCTCTTTTTATTTTAATTAAAAAAAGAAAAAATTCACTGAAACCATGTAGCCGATGACGGTTTAATGCTCAATAATCCACAATACCAATGTTAACATCCACAAGAAGAGTACGAACAACTAAGCGCTTTCGCCAAGGTTAACAAACCAAAGGCATCATCAGAGTTGTTCGTTTACAATGCATTCTCCTCTTTTGAACTGTTCAACAACAATTAGTTGGTATTATGGATTACTGAGCATTAAACTGTCATTGGCTACATTGTTTCGGTGAATTTTTTATTTTTTTAATTGTTGTTTTAGGTCGTTGACCTGTTGGTTTTGATCAATCTTTTTATTTTAAAATATGGTACTCTAGCCCCTTAGTTTTTTTTTTACTCCATTGAAGTAATTGTGTGCCGAGGCACTAGAGGATATTAAATCATTTCTGTGGACGCTGGTTTGTTGTATTTGCAAAACCTAGAGATCTGCTTGACAAGCAAAAATAACTGCATTTAAGATTTAATGTAATGTATAATAACGTAAATGACTTCATGGGTAATGGACACTCCTATAAATAGTTTTTTTTTCTTTTGTATGTAAGGGTTAGTTGAATTTTTTTTCATTTATTATGCTCAAAAATCTGTGACTGTAAATTTTGTTGTGATTATTTTACAAGCTGAAAATCCAATAAAAACTTAAAATAAAAAGAAAGAAAGAATGTACTATTCTTAGATATATCAAAAATACATGTAACTCCATATGAGCTGCAGAAGGAGTCTATAATGGGCACATTGAGTGTGCTGTGAAGAGCACTTCTGGCTAACATCAAAGACTGAAACAATAACAATTTCATGAACTTTAATTATACTTTGACTTAGGAATGGGGTCCATTCCTGTCAAAGTATTACAAACCCAAAACACTTGGAGAAAGGTACCTAAGTCAAACATTGCTTTACTCTGTGCTCACAAGCAGAATTTTTATGAAAGCACAACTGCTGATTACTGGCAATTTTAGCATACCTTAGCAAACACAGCTAGGCTGGTTTTATACCCTCTCTCTCTTTCTTTTTCTCCCTCATTTAGAAGGTATTATACCCCATACCCATTTATGTTTTCAGTAACTTTAAAGCACTTTTCATATATTTTCCTGCAATTGTCAGCACAAAAAAAAGAAAATTAGGTGAACATTTTCCACCAAATGTGGAATGTTGGGGACATTACCTCAAAGAATATATGCACTGTAATCATATTTTCCATTATATGCCACACTTCAGGCATAAACCAGTCAGCTTCTCATTTAGCACAGATTAGTTTATTGCAAACTTTCAAAATAAGCAAATAATTGGATTATATTTAAATTTTTGCAGCTTACCAATAAACTCATCTTAGAAATTAGAATTCTTCTAATACTATTTTTGACAACTCCTTCCTTTCTGATGCTAGAATTATTTTTATTCATTATATGGAATTAGCATATCAGCAATAACCTTTTTCAAACTGTAGGGACAGGTTCCCACCTGCATACTTCTTCTTGATACTCTCCCCACATGTCCATTTGACCTAGAGGTCTTGATTCATGACTCATCTCCTACACAGCTCAGCTGAGTACAGGCTGTTTCCTACAGCCATCTTTTATCACAAGTGAGATTATGCCCAGCAGTACTTTCATTGCAGGACAGTAACTTCCTCACATTTTCTGTCTTCTGAGAATATTTAGCTGTAGACTTCCCTACAGTCTTCACCTTGTTTTTGCCTTGAGGACTTCTTGCAGGCAGCTACACTCTTGGGAGTTTCCTATGCAAATTTTATCCATTCATTTTATATTTTCATTTGTTACACTAAATCTTATCATATCAGTATAGAAACATTTTGAGTCTATAAATATTGTATAAAGTTTTGTATAATTGTGACACTATAACATGCTGGCACTGGAAAGAGGCAGTGTGTGTGAAGATTTTCAAGCCTAGGTAGCTAGGTACCAATTTGTTTCAGTAAGATAGTTAACAAAGTAACTTGTCAAGTAACCTTGTATAAAAGAGGCTGTCTGAAACCAGGGAAACAAGACTTTAGTTTTTCAGTAAAAAAAACACATGAAGAAAGACCCTGGAAGCATGGAGTAAGTGCTCAGTTAGGGTTATCTATAGATTATACTGACAGATGTACCTATTTTCTTCAGCTAAAAGTTATGACTGGAAGAAGACAGCAGCTGTAAAGCAGACTGTTGAGCCTGGGAGACATCTCTAATTATGGATCTGAGACATGGGCTTTTTTTAAACGCCTGCAATCAGAAACCAGAGAGATGACTAGGGGTAACGCCTGCAGTCCTGAACTTTACTTCTGCTGAAGAGAGCCTATTTCCAAGAGGGGCCGTATGGACTGAGCACTGTGATCAAAGTACGGTTTATTACTATTATTATTATTATTATTATTATTATTATTAAAGTTACACAGTGATTTCTTGGAACTTACTATATATATTTATAGTATTTTTCTATCTATTTACTTAAAAAGATTATATATATATATATATATATATATATATATATATATATATATAGATCTACTTCAGTAAATCGAACATATTACAAGTTTGAACCACATATGGCCGAGACCATATGTTTGAACTTGTAATAGTTCGAACACTGAAGTAAAAAAAGAAAAAAACAACAAAAAATAAAATAAAACATCTGTAGCTATGCCCCCTGCACCCCCATACCCCCTTACGTAAATATACCAACTCCAAGATCGCAGTACATTGTGAAAAAGGAAAATCTTCCTGTTCTGCACTGTACGGAGATCTCCATTCAGTCCGATTGAACATTTACAAGTTTGAACATATGGTCTCGGCCATATGAGATTTGAACTTGTTATATGTTCTATCTAGTGAAGGGGACCCATATATATATATATATATATATATATATATATATATATATATATATATATATATATATATATATATATATATATATATATATATATATTTATTTATTTATTTACTGGTATAGTCCGACTGGGTGGTTAACCCATTTTCAGGGAAGGCCAGAGGGGAAAAGCCCCAAGTTAAATTCAATCCATAGCAAGTTCAAAATACATACATTTATAATCACAATTATAGTAAAACACTGAAAACAAAAGAGAATGCAATCACAGGTTAAAATACAATGTATGTTGTACATCCAAAGAAAATTTCACAATTATATGTGTGTGTATATATATATATATATATATATATATATATATATATATATATATATATATATATATATATATATTTATATATATATATATATATGTATATATATATATATATATATGTATATATTTACACACACACACTCAGAGATATATATGTGTTTATGTATAGTATAGTATATATATATATATATATATATATATATAAATTGTACAAAGCTTTTCTCTCCTAAATGTTAAGTGCAGATAACTGCAGAAATAATTACTCACAGACATTCTGAAATGCAGAAGCCTGAATTATCTATCAGAGACCTTATTTTCTTTGCATCCCAGGAATCTACCTGTAACCATCTAAGTCTTTTCATGTTATTCCCTACATGTAATCATTAGGACAGATCTCATCTATCTAAGAGATGCAGTTAACTAGCAGTATACAAGAAACTGAAGTCTGTTTGTTGCAGCTGATTGTGCTGGACCTTAGATGTAAGTCTAGCAGTTGATGTAGAAGGTGTTCAGTAGTTAGCACCGAGGCTTAAGCCTCTGAACTATTAATAAGTGGCTTCCTTTTCCCAAGTTACAAGGTGAGCAAGTCACATGACCAGACAGTGATCTTGGGTCACCCCTGAATATGGACACTCATGTCCAGTGGGCTTACCTAGTTAGCAAATTTATAAAATTAGAAAAGTATATATAATATGTTGGGGCCACTTTCCTGGCTTGGAACGTCTAAAAAAAAACATTTGTTTTGCAATGCTTATAGGGATTAATTTAGTTGATTTATAGATTTATTACAGTTGATGAGTGATGAGTTAAAACACTTTGACTTGGTCAGTTTTGATGTCATACTCCTGAACTTGCTAAAAGTCACATAACTTAGAAGGACATAGGCAGCTTATAATCTCCTGATCCAAGCCAGTTCAGATGCATAAAGAGAGATCCTCCCTACTTAACTTAGTTGACGTCTTCCAGAAGGTTCCTAAAGCAATAGATGAGGACAAATCAGTATACACCATATATCTAGACCTTGCAAAAGCATTCAACATCATCCCACACTCAGGCATCATAGATATATTGTCACAGCTAAATGTTAATCCCTATGTAACTCACTGGATAGCAAATAGGCTCACAAACAGAACTCAGAAAATTAGGGTAGGTTGTTCTTTCTCCACAAAAAGAACCTGTCACTAGCAGTATACCCAAGGGTTCAGTCCTCTTTGGCATTTACTTTTCAGAGGTCACAGCAAATGTTAATGGTTTATGCCTGACTAAGTCTGCAGATGACTGTAAAAATGAGGGTATCATAAACTCTCCAAATGACACTAAGATACTCTAAGTGGGCCTTTCCCAAACTAATAGTTGGTGTCAAACCCATGTTCTAAAACTAAATGCCAGGAAATTTATAATTTCATCCTTTGGAAAGCATGACTCCCCTTGTAACTATCACAATGCTAAGACAGCACTGAAAGCTGATCCTGTAGTCACGGATCTGGAAACCTATGAGGACAATAAACTATCATTTGATGACCACATAGTGACTACTTTAAGGTAGTCCTTTTTCTTTGCACAGCTTACATCTGGAGGTATGAAACCCAAGTCCAAGGATTGTAATCATTCCACTACACTTGGCTGTCAGTAGGCTGGTCATTAAAGATAATGCCCCTTTTGGTATGTGCTTGTCCAAACACTTATCACACCTGCAATCACAATGCTTTCTCACAAAAAAATCAAGGGCCTAGATCTCAAAAACTATGCAAAACATCTCAAAAGCTTGTACCTCTTCTTAGTATCAAACAGGTTGCTAAGAAGTGACTTCTGCCTTACATACAGAGCCTCAACAGACCATATCCTTTTACATCTGTTACTCATTGGCAAGTCTAATGGTAGAATGAAAACCCACTCAAGGGATCTCAATTTTTTTCAATATAAATATAATGTATGATAGGTATGTATCACATTGAACACCACTTCTGTGGAACTGTCTTCTACTCTATATAAAGTAAAGTACTTCTCTTACTCTATTCAAACAAACTTTGGACGAATGGATGGGAAACTGCAAATTCACTAGGGTTTAGTACCCTTGTCTGTTGTAAACAGGGGCAACAAATTATGTTCCAGCATATCTTTGTTCAGTCTGCCTCTTGGTTACTTGTATGTAAAATATAATGGTTAAAAGCTACCATGGAGATGAAAGGCTATGATTTTTAATATTTCACCAATTAATAGCTTAGTAAGTATCTATGAACCTATGAATCTAAGAAGTGACTTGCTCATCTTTGATCTTACTGCCAACAGTTCAAACAATAACATACCTTAAATGCCTGCCTGCCAAATCTCTTATATTTTATACTGGATTCCTAGTTCATGTGTATGTAGAGAATTATATCAACAGAAATCCGGCTTAAAATCACATGCTTTTCTGGCTCACTGGTTAAGAAATGAATCTTTGGGGGTGCCATACCTTGCAGTGTTATAACTTTGATTCCCCTCTTTTGATTATTCTCTTCCTCCAGTTTTTCTCAAATTTTGCAGGTTTGGTAAGTGTTCTCACATTTTGACAAGTCCTGTACTTTGTCACCTTAAGTCCTTTTCATGGTGAGACATCTTTCATTCTATTGTCACCACATTTCTAGATACTCATTTTGCTATGATCCACATATGGATTAAAGTTATGATAATAAAATGGCTGATACGGAATTACTTGATAAAACAAAGTAACAGGATAAACTAAAATGACATATTACCCATTGGACATAGAATACAGATTTTATATCTCCATGTTCAAACAGAAACCTAAGTCTCTGCAACTGATTCTAATGGATAGAGTTAACCTCCATTTTTATCCTGACAACCACATATTGCTTATTTTCATATGACAACCACATATTGCTTATTTTCATAATTGCTAGCAAACAACTAGCAATTTTTCTAGTGTATTGTGATATAAACCAGAACTGACAATGTTCTGTCTCCTACATTGGTGTTTCACAACATACACCTCAATAACATGTTGGTCTCTCATTTATGAAAATACAAACATAGATATGAACACAAGAATAATAAGTGGCAAATAAAAATTAATTTCTCCACTGAAAGAATCCTAGTCTAACAAACTTAATGTCATTTTATTAATAACTCTACCCTTTCAAATACTGCCTATTATTAGCTGGTAAGTCATTTAGTTGAAGAAGCCAGACCCCAAAAATTCCTGGATGCCATAAGATGATATGGGTGTGAACTGGAAGTATACAAAAAGGTGTTTTATGCTTAAGTCAGTTCGGCACAGCTGTGGCATGCCACATGCCTGAGCTGTTAACTGCTACATTTGATTACCTTTATTCCCACTTCCACTGGGGAAATGTTTTTTTAATTAATGTTTAAGCACTTAGAGCTGACAGTTTGTATTGTGGCCTCCTGCAGCATTTTTGAACAGTTTCTGCAGTAAAATGTGTCAGAAGGAATCACAGCAGTGTTCCCTGGTCTTATATGTAAAGGTTTGCTAACACTGAAATTTCCAGTTGGTCTTTCTGTGTCTACTGTTTGCTATAATTTCAAAAGCATTGCACAGTTTTGCCCTTGTTTGAGTTGAGCTGCACATACTACATGTCACACCAGGGAAATACTGCCAGTCCAGCTATCTCAAATTTTGTAAACAATCATACGTCACTTGAAAATATTAAAAAATATTTATATAGAATCAGTGGTGGCTGGTGACTTCAAATCAAAGGGGGGCTGCAGGAGACAGCTGAATGGGTGGGGTCAATGGGAAAGGTTGCAGCCAACTAGAAAGGGGAGGAGCTATGCTCAAACCACAAAAAACATAACTTTAATTAAATACACTGCCCTGGGTGCCAAACCGTTATTATGAGAGTCCAATCAAGACAAATGAAGTGTAGAAGAAAAAAAATATTTCAATGCATTGGCTGCATGACAGCTTACTTAATATCTAGATAGAAACAAAAAGGTTGTGAGGCATGAAAAAATAAATTACTTT
Organism: Protopterus annectens; assembly: GCF_019279795.1. Taxonomy (NCBI): domain Eukaryota; kingdom Metazoa; phylum Chordata; order Ceratodontiformes; family Protopteridae; genus Protopterus; species Protopterus annectens. The sequence continues at coordinate 303,986,642 of NC_056751.1, forward strand.
TTAAATACATTACTGGAATGCCAGTCAAAAGCAAGGATAAGAAAAACAAGCAGCATTCAACTCAAACCACTTTTCCTTGCACTGCAGTTCTAATTATAATTTATATTCAGCTTTATTAAAGTACCAAGTAACATGCTGAAAGCAGCAATCTCTTTGATAACCCCACTTGTAAAAATGTTTCTTATCCAAAAAAGACCTGCTGCCTGACAACAACTATCTACTTGTTTCACGGGGGAAAACATGATCAAAGTAAAAAATGAAAAGCAAACAAGAAACAAGCTCAAGATACATTGCTTAAAGGATTACTGCACAGGTTATGGACCACACATGATAGATTACCATTCTGTTTAGTTTACAGGTAAATCCTGCAAAGATGACTGCAAGTCTCCAACAAATGTAATGATTTTCTTAAAATAATGTAATCCTATCCTTTATTACAAATACTATCATATGCATTTCAATACCCAAGGCTTATACGTTATCTAGTTATGTAAGTATTCTCTGCATGGCAAAAAAAAAGGCTTTCAATGGTGGCAATTCTTTAACAGTATGCTTATTAAAGCTTACTTTCATCTTACAATCTCAGACAAGCTTACCTGATGGTCAATTAAAGTATTGCTACTTAAACACAGAGCAACAGGCACGTTCTGAATAATAATATGCATAAATCAACAATATAAAAATATGACAGAAACCAGAACATTCTGCAAAATCAAGGACAGATGAACAGTACTTGTGTCTACCTTGTATGGGGGGATATGCTGCACATTTACACTGCATAACTGCTCCTTTCCTTGCTTGGACACATCCAGAGTCACTACACGGGGGAGTGGGGTGCAACAAGTATGTGACAATTTGAAATGTCTCTGGCTGACTGTGATGGCCCTGACACATTTTTCATACCTCTCAACCTCAGAGCAAGAAATCTGGACAAAGCCATACCATAGAAGTGGGACAAAGGCCCAAAAATAAGGACAATTTTTAAATGTTGCTCTTATAAAGATAATAGAATAGTAGGTCTTGCTTTAGTATGAATTTTCTGAAGAGTATGAAATCTGAAACTCAAATGTCTGTCATTATTTTTTAACTTCAGTCTTTAATGATTTGCCACTAATTTGCCAAAAAAATCACAATTTTATGAAAAATGGACTAAAAATGTGATGCAAAAATATAAAACAGCCACACAATACAGCTGGGAACCTGTCAAAGAAGGGACACTTTTTTAATATTAGTACAGCTAACTTGAGCAGTTGACAGAATAAAAGAATCTACATGCATTTTTGAAATAAAAGTAATCTACAACGCTGATTATTACAGTTATTAATTGCAAACCCTCCATGTTTTCTTCCAAAATTGCCATTTTTGCAGAGGGATTATTAGGGGAAGAGCAACATTTTGAGCCAAAAAATCGGGGACAGTTGAGAGGTTTGGATATGCCTAATTCTATAAAGCAATTTATTTGCACGTACCTCTCAACCTGTTAATGCAGGAAATCTGGACAAGGCCAAATATATTGGGGGAACATATAAATAGTACTAAAAATTACTCTTGTATAAACTGAGACAGTTGATAGAATAACAGGTCTTGCTTTAGCATACATTTTTCTGAAGGTTATGAAGTCTGAAACTCAGTGTCTGTCATTATTTATTGACTTCATTCCTAAATGATTTGCCAAAAAAACACAAATTGTATGAGGAACAAACTTAAAATAAGCAAAAATCTATTAATTCTGTGAAAATCTGGGCAGTTGAGAGGTATAGTTCAGCCGGGGCTGTCTTTGAGTTTGTCGCCCATCCGCCTCACAAAATCATGGTCAAATGGAGCCTCCCCCCTGCAGCCATTCTAATCAACCATTACTTGGCTATTTCACCCCATTTACCATGAACACTAGTGTGCATACTGCTTCACTTCTGTGATGATTTGGACTTCATTTGAAAGTTTTATTTTGCATTTTACAGCACAAACACTAAGACATCTGCTAAAAAAAGCAATGCAGTCTCACAATGAAAACAGACTTAGCATTAAAACTTCTATGCTCTTGAAACTCATATTCATTGAAACAGTATTGAAACCCACATTCAAAGAAAATACATTTGGCTAGTGGCAGATAAAGATTAACTTTGGACTATTTTCAAATGATAGGCCCCTTGCACACAAAACATACATGTGTTCTGTGATGCACCTTCCAGATTGCATTAAATTATATTCCCTGTATAATACAGTACAGTTGTTAGAGGGTGTTTTAAATTTATAGTTTGAACATTTTTCCAGTAAACAATGAAACAAAATGCATGCACCAATAATGATAAAACTGCCCAATTGAGGACATTTCCATCATAAAAGTCTACTCAAACTTCTACAATCCACCAGTATCAGTAAATATGCACAATCTCTGCAGACGTAAGTCATCTAAATAATTCCACATTAAAACAATCTGTAACTAATGGAGAGGTTGCTGATACCAAACAACTTTATATTTCATTGTTTGCTCTACAAATAAAGTGCCTAAACTACATTAAAAAATGATAAGATAGTAATATTGCAATAGGGAATGGATGGCAAATAACATACGGGTTCATAGTTACTATGTATCTTCACCAAAGAGAACATTCTCAAGACGGCAGCATCCACCCCATTTACAACACAGTACAATATCAGCAATGCATCTACATACTGTGGGAGTATCAAAAGCAAGTACACTACTGGTTGTGCTATTAACAATGCAAGCAGTCTCAGCATAAGCAGCACTAAACTTCTCTTCCCCCGCAGCTCTCAGCTCCTTGTAAAATCTACTCGACACTTGGCTGTATCTCCCAACTTTGCAGATCAAGAAATCTAGAAAAAGCCAAAATGTATTGGGGAGGGACAAAAGCCCAAAAACCAAGGACACATTTTAAACATTGCTTGTATAATCTTGGAAAGTTGCTAGAATAAAATGCTGTATTACCACCATGCATTTCACTGCCAAGTCTTGAACCCAGGACCCTGTGCAAACCAGTCAGATCAACATAGCACTATGCCAAATCAGCTGTTTTGTGAAAGAGAGTAAGACTGAAACTTAAATGGCTACCATTTAGTGAATTCAGTTCTCACCATAGCTATCAACCTCTTAGCATAAAACACCTGGACAAAGCCAGTAATGGGGGAATACAGCCCTCAAACATATTCAGTGAATTCAATTCTCACCATAGCTCTCAACCTTAGCACAAAAAACCTGGACAGAGCCAATAATGGGGGAATACAGTCCCAAAATAGGGACAAATTTCAAAGATTCATCTTATAAACTTAGAAAATTGCTAGAATAAAAGGTTTTGTGTTACTATGTACTTTCTGAAGAATATGAAGGCTGAAATTCAAATGCCTGTCAATTTTATTTATTTAACATTTGTTAACCAGAAAAGTCTGACTTGGAACAAAAGCCAATTTTCAGCAGAGGCCCAGGGAGAAATACTGCAGACACATGTCTTTGTAACATGGGAGGACACCAGAGCAAACCCACACAAACACAGGGAGGACATGCAGACTCCATACAGAAGGCACCCCAGCCAAGAATCAAATCAGAGAACATCTAGTTATGAGGCAACAATGCTACCACTGCACCACCAACTATTTAAGGAATTAAAAACTCACAAACCACAGATATTACGAGGAACAGAACAGAAGAAAATATGAGGCAAAAATCTCCAAACATTTCACAAATGGTGGTGGGTAGGGAATTCAGGCTCTTGTTACCTGCAGCCAAGGTACAGGGTTCAAGCACCACCACCAGCAGGTATCCTGAGTTCTCTCTAGCCACCAGTATACACCAACTGGGGCATCACACACACACACACACACACACACACACACACACACACACACACACACACACACACACACACACACACACACACACACACACACACACACACACACACACACACACTTCACGAATCTTGTGCCTGCATGCAAAGTAAACACACACTTCAAGAATCTCGTACCTACATGTAAAGTAAACACACACTTCACGAATCTCGTACCTGCATGCAAAGTAAAAACACACACTTCATGAATTTTGTACCTGCATGCAAAGTAAACACACACTCTTCACGAATCTCGTACCTGCATGCAAAGTAAACACACACACTTCACGAATCTCGTACCTGCATGCAAAGCAATCCAATGCTTTTCTGGTACCTGCAAGATGTAATCCAATGTTAAACTCATGTAATCCACACAATGCTTTCTCCTGCAAGAAGTAATCCACAGCTTGTACCTCCACATAGCTTTCTAAGCTTCTGCGTTCATGATGGAATGCACACTTCCGGCTTCCCTGCTCTTTCCTGGAATGGTCCAAGACTGCTGACTCTGCAGTCCAATCCCCTTCCAGTTTATGTGGTTAGCACCACATAGACCTCTGGGGAATCAGCGGTCTGCTTCCTGAATCTGGACTGATAAAGCAGCAGTCCGGATTCACTTTGAATGGAGGATTTGTAGGGACTGTAGGACTGTACCATTGTGGTTCACAGCTGGGTGGGCTGCAGTCCAATATCACGAGCGGCCCCTGTATAGAATTGTGACACTGCCAGCCCAGCTATCTGGAATTTTGTAGATAATCATATGTCATTTGTGAATATTAATATGATTCATATGCTTGTCTTACAAATGTAAGAGAACTATATGTTATGTGTATATTAACCTACTGGTGCAGAACTGTATGATATGTACTGAGCTTCAAGAATGTAACCACAGTGTACCCTACTGGAAAGGTATAGAAATGTATATAAACTATATACCTGTACAAATGTATGTTTTAATAATAGAATCTGGAACATACAGAGTTAACTTGCAAAACTTCAAGAAAATAAGTTGACATTAAAAGTATTTTACGATGTGTTATAACAGTTAGTTAATGCAATAAGCAGACACAATGGCTAGAGCTAGAGGTTTTCCTATTGTCTTGAAACAGAAATAATTACTAGGTTTCAAATGTAAAAATGTTTTTATTGCTCTATGACTTCCTAGCAGCTGCACACATCTGAGATATATGTATAGGTGTTAAATTCTAAGTATCTGTTCAGCCCAGAAGTCAGATGACAAAGAATGATGTCATCCAAGCTATCCCCGAAGTAATATGTGATATTAATTTAAGAACTTGCTCAGAGACAGAGTGTGCATTTTGTATCTTGTCTTGGACCTGGAAAAATCCTCTCATCAGCACTTGCCTTGCTAATAGTAAATAACTAGGGTATAGTGCTATCTCTTAGATATATTTAGGAATTTAGTAAAGATTAGTTTAGATGTTTTCTGTATTTATTTGAGGCTGTCCTGCAATGTTGTTTTAAAATATTTGGTGTGATTCTGAACTCTGTAGTTACTGTGCTGATTGAGTATTGTCTTGTTCTTTTATCATTTATTATTAAATATATTTAAAACCTTTTAATTGTGGCTGGTTTGTTCAGAGATATTTAAGCTCTTAGAGTACTTGCATATCTATTTGGTGACACTGCACAGGCCACTCATAAATAGCATTAGTCTTGGTCACACTTACCATTTGGATAATAGTAGCATTACACAGTAGGATTGGTCACCTTTTGCAAGGGCCTTTATAGTAGCTGATAAGTAGTCATTGGTGGCAGTGATAACTACCTTATAGTATGAGCAGAAGGGGGCGTAGCTAGTAAACCTGTGCCCGCCTTCCCCAGGAGTATCTGTGTGTGTGTGTGTGTGTGTGTGTGTGTGTGTGTGTGTGTGTGTGTGTGTGTGTGTGTGTATATATATATATATATATATATATATATATATATACGCATGTGTGCATGTATGTGTGCGGTGTGCGTGTGTTCATGTGTGTGTGTGTGTGTGTGTGTGTGTGTGTGTGTATGTGTCAGCTACTTGGGCAGGAACACAAAGCACTGGTTGGACAGAGGGGGTGCTGGAGGTTTTGGCTTGACCACTCGGCTGAGATCTTAACCCTAAAGCAGTGCCAGTGGGGAGTCTTATTGGGGATCTGGAGAAAGAGGCAGAAACCAGACTGACTGCGATCTCTGTGTGCGCTTAAGGGAAATTGCACTTTACTGTGTGTGTACGTGTCATCCTCCCAATGTGTACGTCCCTCACTGATGCTAGTGGTGAGGAGTGAGGCTCCCTGATTACTGGGCCACTGCAGGGGCATCACACTACATACCTGAGCTTTGAACTGCAGGATTTAACTTCTTTCCACCATTACCAGCAGGGAAGTGATTATCTTTAGAATCTAACAGTTGGAATAGATTAAAAGGGTCTGCTTTACGATAAAAACAGAAATCTACTCTTACAGTGGAATATCTATACACTAAATCCACAGACTTAAGTGCTGCAGCCTGTGTGTTTGAATATAAACAATTATGTTTCACTAAGCCCTGAAAAGTAGTAAACACAGGTAAAATCTTGTTCCCAGGTAAGTGGACTGCTTAAGTGGACCATTTTCTACCACAACCTGTGTACAACATGCAAGAAGAAAAATTAGATTTGATAAAGTGATGGCAAACAGTTGACAAAAATTAAAAATGTTAGGTGCCGTCAACAAGACATAGAGCATATGTGGCAAATAACTAACATAGTTGTCAAAAACTACTAATTATGCATATTCTACTATTTTGATGATGTGTAGAGGATGTGAAAGGACAAAACTGTAAAGTTTTATCAAAATAACTATAAGGCATTCTGTTACATAGCTGAAATTGCGTGATGACTTGATCAGTGGCAGTAGAAATGATGGAAAACAAAAGGAAAAAAAAAAGAAAAAGAAAAACAATGTAGAACAATTTAAGGGAGCCTCCTGTCACATTTTATTATTAACATACTGTGCTTGGTGAAAGACCTGCAAAGATTCTTCATAAAAAAGCAGACACTTCCTGCAAAATAGCTGAGAAACAGGATACAGAAGGTGGGTAAACACAAATGTTATGATTATTGTTAACGTTTGTATGGCATCTCAGGTGCATACAAAAGAGGGTGCATTCTGAAGAAAAAGATCTGCCATGTAAGCAAGCAATAAACACAACAGTATCGATAGAAGCAGCAGGCAAAGACACCATGAGATTATGGCAAGACGTGGCTGGGTGTACTGTTAAAAGATTTCTGTTAATCTATCTAAGAGATAAACACACATTAGGTGTTATAGTGTCAGACAAGTCTGATATGGATTGATTTACATGAAGGACTTTAAAAAATGCCATAAAAGTAACATACAAAAAGAATGTGCTATGGAAATGTAATAATAAGAAATACAATATCAAGTACAGGATGCAGAATGTGATTCAAATAACAATATAAAAGTATGGATATAGCAGATGATGAAAACCCAGATAAAATAGAAGATAAAATAGAAGAAACACAGAAAATCAGCACTATGATCTAATGTATTTAAGGATGTAGAGCATAAAACAAACTAAAAGAAGAATGAATATATAAATAACAGAAGTGAAGTGTAAAATAGAATTAGATACAGGAACTAACATCAATAATTTCCTTGAAAAAATTAGGATGAATTATTCACAAGCAAGCCATTATAGCACTTCACAATGTTTCTAAAAGATGTAAGGTAGAAATCAAATTTAAAGGGGAATGTTGAATTTGTATATGGACAACATATGCTTATATTTACTGTATGTATACATATAACTGCATGGATTATCATATCCTTTGGGAAGTCATCTACCATGTGGTACAACCACCTTGACAACATACCCCTAAGAGCTGACCCAGTTGTTTAGAATTTTGGAACTAATGTAGACAATGACGTAACTTTCAACTGACATGTGCTCATCATTCTAAGTATATCCTCCAGTATTGTACAGCTTATAAAAAAGGGATTGTGTCCAGATCAAGGGCTATCATTGCTCCCCTCATTAGGCCAATTATTGAGTATAATGCCCCTTTGGCATGTATTCATTCAGACACATGTAACATCTAGCATGCCCACAGAGATTCTTTACTAAAAGGATACAAGGGCTAAACAAGATGTCCTACATGGACCAACACAAAGCTCTGTCACTATGTTTGGTATCCTACAGACTGCTAAGAAGTGACCTGTAGCTGGCATACAAGGCGTCCTCCAACTCAGTACTGATGGACATCACATCAGCAAGTCAAATGGCATCAGAAATACTCAGTCTAGGGATTTAAACCTCTTCTGCAACATCAACAGAATGGTTTGGAGGGACAGATATATATTTTGCAGTGGATACCACCGCTCTGGTACAGTCTCCATCCACATAAAACAAAGTTCACCCCTGTCCATATTCAAGCACAACATGGATGTATGGATGGATAACAGAAAGTAAGTTTACCTCAGAATTACTTCCTGTACTATTATTAGACAGAGGCAGCTCCTAAATGCTTTATCCCATGCATGGGTCCTCTCAAGTTATCTATGGTATGATCCCAGTTATTTTCACTAAAGGTAATATATAATTATCGACAATGGGATGGGTAAGGCCAATCTAGCACCAAACAATTAATTCAAGCACTAAAAGGCCAGGATTAGAATGGCCATAGGGACAGCTAGCCCAGTACCTACCTATGAACCCATGAACAGTAGACAAAAGGAGGTAAGCTGAAATGGTAGATAAAAAAAGGAGTAACATCATCACTGGTATAAAGTTCTTATATTTATTAGTAGAAAGCTATCCAGGTGTTTACCAAACTAAGGAACTGTAACTGAAGAACAGAATTAGAACCATATATTAGCTTGAAATTCAGTAAAGTCAGATCAGTATTGTATACTTTACTACTAATCTGGAAAGGGAACTGAATAAGCTGGAAATTGATGGGGTATTACCTAACATATAGACTAGTGAACAGTCTACACCTATAGTGTTAGAACTAAGGAGAGAGAAATCTGGGGATGTTTGTTTGTGGAGATTTCAAAACTGTTATTAATTCAGTATTAAAGACTACAATATCCCTGGCAAAATTTTATCTTCAACATTTAGCCTTTGTTAATATTACTGTTGACATATTTAACTTGTTAAATGTTATAATGAATATATTTGCCAACTTATACTTCTGTTTGTATACAGTATATTTTTCATTTATGCTTCCTATATGTTTTATGCTGTCTTATGCCCCAGGCTGAGGCTTAAAGGGGTCCTGTACCATGCCTTTAACCAACTTAACAAATTTCAAATATATAAATGAATAATATACAGGAGTCACTGAATCACAGCTACCTGAATATAGCATACATTATTAATTAATTAATTTATTCATTCATTCATTCATTACTAACTAAGTAGGGAATACAAAATGAAGGCAGAGCCAGAATCTATCCTGGCACTCAGTGGGTACAAGGTGTAGCAACACTTTGCTTAATGTATTTAGATAAATATAAATACACTGCTGTTTTTTTGTTTTTTTTTTTACAGTGGGAGGAAAATAGAACACCTAAGGGAACTCCATTTGGCCATTGGGATACAAGGAGGATGTGCAGATGGGATTCATGTCAATTTGCCAAAGATAATTTCAGCAAACAGAAACAAATTGAAAACCATTTCCTGAAACTATCTTTGGCAAACATTACAACAAATTTTGATTTTTGCACCCATGTGGGGGTCACCTCACAAACATAACAGGCTTATATATGCCAACTCTGAGGTCACACAACGCTGGAAAAAAAAAGAAGACTCCAGTATCAGAGAAAGTAGTTTTGGTGAGCAGTACTTGTTCTTTTTGCATTCACCAAAAATACATTTGTCCAAATCACATGTTCTCATGTAGATGACATCCTGCATATAAACCACAGACTACAGGTTCTCATGTAGATGATATGCTGCATATAGACCACAGACTACATGTTCTCCTGTAGATGATATCCTGCATATAGACCACAGACTACATGCTCTCATGTAGATGATATCCTGCATCTAGACCACAGACTACATGTTCTCCTGTAGATGATATGCTGCATATAGACCATAGTGAAATTACTTTTCTTGGGGTGGAAGCTTCCCTGTAATTTGTATGCAAGACTGAATATGTATACCCAACTATTTACATTTTCTAATTCCATATTCAATTCTGCACAAAACTCATATATTTCCTTACTCCAACAGCATACACACACATACACACACATACACACACACACACACACACACACACATACACACACACACACACACACACACACACACACAAGGCTGGATCACACAAGTGTGAGATCCATAATTGTGAGTCCTACAACTATGGAAAATAAACTGATTTTAAAGAGAAAAATATTACTGAAAATAATGCTGTAGTATCTGTAATGGTCAACATGTGTATTGTTGATCCATGCTTTGGATGCAGGAGGGCTTGTCTCCAGAAAAAAAAACTTTTTCTTTGTATGTTCAGACTATTAGACTCAGAGCATGTGCTATAGCATGTCAACGTGTTTTTGTCAATGTAAATGTGTTAACATAAACTGCGTTGACATTTCTGTGCATCAGCTATATACGTATTCAGATTTCACTATACCTCAAAGAAGTGTTTGCACATACAGACTCGCAGCCTGTGGTGCACAGTTCTGTGACCTAGAAATTCCATATGAATCCAGTGGAGGTGAACAAGGTCTTGCCACCATGCAAAAACTCAGGTGCCATTAATGCAGTAAGTTGAATTTCTATTCTGTCATGATTCAGTAAGTGTGCTTGCAGTTGTGATTTGCTAAAGTTTAGCACTCTTAAATATATTTCTGCATGCTTGATGGGGGAGTGGCAATTTTCAAAAATTACCATGCCACAGACATATAGCCAAATGGAAACAAAAAGACTTCTAAGAAATGAACAAATGTGAATAATGAATCGTTTTGTTAAAATATACCAACATTTAGTTTGATGTTTGCATCAGCTATTTGATGGCAAGCAGCAGATGAAGTTATCCAATGAATTCCTAATTAGCAGTGCTGTCAAGATGTTATCATAGTGAAGGAAGATAAAAATGACATTCACCTCAAAAATTTGCGGAAGGTCCTGCAGCCAAAAATTTCTAAAATTTCTCTAAATATTAAATGATTGTCATATACTTTGTATTGAATCTTAACCAATGTTTTTTTTTTGTATTATGGCTAATTTATTATAATTATTTAAACTGCAGATGCTTTTCTTTTATTTCTGAAGATAGTAAAATTATTGGTCTTAAAATGTTTTGTAATAATTTAGAACTTTTCTCCCCAGGCCTACACTGAAAATGGGCTTCCCCCCAGTCAGACTTCCCGCATAATCAAATGCCAATAAATAAATAAATGAAAGAGTATAGACTTAAAGCAAAAAAAAAATGTGGCATGGAATTAGATTAACAGACCAAATCTGTTAACTATAAATAACCAGATATGGCAGAAGCTGTACGATATGTATCTAAACATAAGAATGGGCTGCATCTGAAATAACATTTTTGTAAACTAATTATTTATTGACATTTGTTTACCGTGAAAGCCTGACTGGGCCCATTTTCAGCAGAGACCTAGGGAGAAAAGCTCCAAAATGCATTTTAAAAGACATATTAAAGTATTCCAAAATACATATTTAAAATGTATAACAGAAATTGCAACAAAACAAGATGCATCATACAGAATAGAGAGAAATATAGGACATGAGGTACATTTATGAGGTATTATTTGAGTAAAGTAAATCTAAAGCAAAGTTGAGACTGAGGAATTGACAAGATAAAGTTGACTGAGAAATACTAGACAGTAACACTAGCATGTTAGAATGATACACTGGGGGGGGTTTCTATAGCAAAACAAGGTGAAAAGAATATCAGTTAATGCAAGAAATAGACTGTGATACAGATATTAGATAAAGTGATGTAATTAGGAGAGGGGAGTAATAAATAGATTAGAAAGGGGTAGGGGTTCAAATAAACACAGCAACACGAAAAGCATATAACCAATAACACACCGAACAGCCAGTACTTCTCCAGCAATTCTCCTTTATTTCCAAAGACCTGGTACCTCGGCAATTCGCCTTCAAGGATCACAACTTACTGCTGCACAATGGCAGTTTTATATATACATTAATTAAACAATCAATTAATTAGTTGAATAATTAATTCAAAAAAAGGAGGGAAAAGAACTTATATACATATTTAAAGTGATCTCACAGTAATTTCTGAATAAATATTCATATAAATTAAGTTATGTATTATACATTCATTATATATTCCAATTATATCTTATTATTAATAAATTCATATATAAATATAAGTATATTATTTGGTTTATTTATTATATTGCCAAATATATTCAATAAAAATGAACTAATATAGTATGTAAATTCATCAAATGCCTAGTTCTAAATTTAAACCAAAAGGTTTTAAAGTATTAAACTTCAAAATCATCCTAGTTTCCAACTCCAACAATCTATCAGAAATATTGTCACCCCTGCAAGAAAAAGGCTTTCCCAAAATGCTGAATTTTAAACTTTCTGACTTCCCCTCATGAGCTTCAAAGAAGTGTTTAGCAACTGGACTGGATAAATTTAAGTTCCGAATGTCCCTTAAATGCTCCAAAATTCTAACTCTAACCATTCTTTTGGTTTGTCCAATATACCATATGTTATTACAACTACAAGTAAGTGTGTATACAACACCAGTGGATTTACAATTAAAATAATGCTTGGGGTTATGGTTAACATTATTAATAGACCTGACATTTATTATTCTATCACATAAACTGCAAGAGCCACATCTAAATGTTCCCATATTGGTAATATGAGAGGTTCTTTTAATTAAGAGGTTATTATTTAATATTTCTTTTAAATTCTTTCCCTTTTTATATGAAAAAATTATATGATATGGAAAGAGCTCACCTATAGAGTCATCCTCACTAACCAAGTACCAAAACCTTTTAATTAAGGAAATAAATTTTTCAGTAAAAGCTGTATACCTGGTTACAAAAAATATCTCTTCCACATCTCTTTCTTTATTTATTGGATCTAAAACATCCATTTCAAACTTTGTGAATGTTCTATGCTTATTCATGACATTATTCATGCTCTTCAAAAGTTGCTTTTTTTCATACCCTCTTTCAATTAATCTTAAATAAACCTCATTTAACTCATAATCCAACTCAGATTCTATACTAGTATGCTGATATATCCTTTTGAATTCTCCATAAGGCAAAGCTCTCAATAAGTGCGGAGGATGCATGCTGGTAGCATGCAAAAACATATTGACTGACGTACTTTTTCTAAAGGGTCTAAATTCAATAATGTTGTTTCTTTCGAATAAAGTCAAATCCAAAAAGTTGATTTCATTTCTATTCATCTCATATGAAAATGAAAGATTATGTTCATTATTATTCAATGATTCAAAAAAATCACAGAATTCTAACACATCCCCTTTACATATAAAAATCAAGTTGTCAATAAAACGTTTATACAAAATTACTTTGTGTTTGAAAAAATCTGTGGGGTAGATGAACTTTTTTTCAAAAGAATCCATATATATCACAGCATATGTGGGAGCATAAGCAGCTCCCATAGCAGTTCCCTTGGTTTGTAGGAAGTACTCATTGTTAAACATAAAATAATTGTGATTTAAGCAAAATTCCAATAAGGAAATCAAAAAACTGGTCCTAGGACCTTCACCTAACATATTATAAATGGCCTCAAGTCCCCACCTAATGTGAATATTCGTATATAAAGACTTGACATCGATGGTCACCCAATAGTAATCACTGTTCCAAGAGATTTTGGATACTTCATTAATCAAATCTTGAGTGTTACTGATATGAGCACTAACCCTATTAAGATAAGCTTTTAACTGAAAGTCCAAAAAGACATTAACATTCTCCAAAAAAGAGCCTACCTCTGATACTATGGGCCTACCAGGGGGTTCAATTAAGTCTTTATGGATCTTGGGCAGAGCATACAATATTGGTGTAATGGGGTCTTTAATATACATTTTTTTAACATCAGTATGCAGGAAAAATCCTAGCCGTTCTCCCCTTTCTAATAAAGATAACAATTCTTCATTGTAAGATTTTAGGGGATCACCATCAAGTTTATTGTATTCCTCACAATTACACAGCAATCTGTTAACCATCCTACAATAATCAGGTCTATTCAAAATAACCCAATTACCCCCTTTGTCAGCACATTTAAATATATACTCATTTTTCAATTTTTTAAGATTTTTTAAGGCCTGCCATTCTTCTTTGTTTAAATTAAACTGTTTTTTCTCTTTACAAAATTCCTTAAACAATAACTCTGTCTCTTTAAGAAGTACCTTTTGAAAAGTTAAAATGGCTGGTACAAAGATCGCTGGTGTAAACTTACTTCTAATATTTTTAAATGTTGGCATCATTAACTTGCCATACCCTGTCAAATAGTTAATATTTGAATTAATATTGGTATTGGGACAAGTTGAACAATCATCACATTCTTCAAAAGAACAATTAAATTTATCACATTCATAATTATGTACAGATAAATTCATTAAACTTTCATCAAAATCAACTTCATTAAGAAATTCATTTGAGTTAGGAACATTTTCATTCATATTCACATTAGTAAACCTTTTAAAGTATACTCTCAGTAAAAGTTTACGAATAAATGCTTTCACTTCTAAATAGATATCAGCAAACGACGGGAAAATCGTTGGAACAAATTTGCTCCCCTTACACAGAACATTCAACATATCATGGTCTAAACACAAATTAGATAAGTTGACACATTCCAATGAAGGTATATTATAACAAGTTCTATTAGATACTGTTATTCTCAAACCTTCATTTGTAGCGATTTCGCCCCTTTCTGCCGTTTCTTCCGTTCCTTCCCTTATTGTAGTTATCATTTTGAAAGTTCACATTATCCGTGGAATTTAAGTCCGAAGCTTCATTGGAAGCTTCTGTAACATCCCTGTCAGAAACTCGGTTAGACACAGCAGTTCTGGCAAAAGAAACATTTTTAGTAACAGTGTTCTGTTCTGTTGAAGAAAAAGATGACGCTGAATAGTTTCTTCGTTTTGAGCTGCGGGTCCAGCTCCTCCCCCTGGAGCGATTACGTGCTGGTTCACGCTGCCAACTGAAAATAACACCTGTTTCGTAATCTTTTAAGTCCCGAACTAATTTGTTGCGCTTTCTCTGTACAATGTCAGCCTCCAGCTTGTTCATTTTGTCATTTATGTTAACCATTTGAGCTCTGTAGTTGACTTCAGCTATAAGTTCATTTTGCAATGTTGAAATCTCATTTTTGAGTTTATCATGAGATTTCTTATTGTGTTTAATTAATATGCGAAGCCAACCTATGGTACATGAAAGAGAGGTTTGTTTCCACTCCTCTAGAAGATCAGACTCATCATCCGAAAAAGGTGCGGCTGGTAGCTTGTCAATGCGTAACCCTCTAGGGGTGATATCAAGACTGACATATTTCTCCAGTAGCCTTGTATCAAAATAAAGTGCAACTTCCTTAGCCATTAACTTATTTAACTGGGCAAAATGACCATCTGCATCTGTGTTCCCCCCCAAGTTCCAGGGATCATTGCTAGTATACCTTTTATCACGCTCCACCACCATATCCAGAAACAGCAAAGCATTAGATGCAGGGCTCCGTTCGGAGCTTTCATTACGCGACATGGATGAAAGATTCAATGATCTCAACACAAAAATATTAGTTCAAATGTCAGTTCAAAAGATAAGTCACTGGAAAAAAGTACGGCTTGGATCCAATAATCAAATAAACACAGCAACACGAAAAGCATATAACCAATAACACACCGAACAGCCAGTACTTCTCCAGCAATTCTCCTTTATTTCCAAAGACCTGGTACCTCTGCAATTCGCCTTCAAGGATCACAACTTACTGCTGCACAATGGCAGTTTTATATATACATTAATTAAACAATCAATTAATTAGTTGAATAATTAATTCAAAAAAAGGAGGGAAAAGGACTTATATACATATTTAAAGTGATCTCACAGTAATTTCTGAATAAATATTCATATAAATTAAGTTAGGGGTTCAACCTGGACTGGAGCAGGAACAAAGCCACAACTTGGATAAGAATGTCTCTAAGGAGTGCTTAACAACAAGATTGTTAGCATTAGACCTAAGAGTCAGTGGTAAAGCATTCCAGATTGTAGTTATGGAGTAAGACTAAGGCAGTGACCAGGAGCTTTGTTTGTTTTGGGGTGGAGAGGAGTTGTTTATTCTCTGTTCAAAGAGATCTACTGGGGAGGTAACTATGGAGAATGGTGCTAAGGGCAGGGCAAGCTGAGAGTTTATATATTATTCTGTGAGTAGTGATTAGCTGTAGATATGTTATATGATGGGGAAGTTCATATTAGTTTTAATGTATGCAGTACTATGCAGTGATGGGAGAAATGAGCAGTGCTAGTAGCAAATCTGACAACTTTATTGTAGCAAATTTCAAGTTTAGTTTTCAGGAAGGACTGTAGTTTGGTAAGAATTGGGGGTTCCATATAGGAGTAAAGGAAGGAGGTATGTTGTTGCAAGGGTGGATTTGGTAGATGTGCTTAGGAAGTGTTTATGTCTGTAGAGCATCACAAGTGTTTTTTTTTTATTATTTATATTGTTTTGGATGTGGAGATCAAATTTAAGACTATCATCTATCGTTATACCTAATAGCTTTGTCTAGGAGACTACTTTTGATTTCTTGTTGTTCTAGGAGGATTTTAAATTTGGTTTTGTCATATATATACATTTTGGTGTGACTATAAGAAGTTTATCTTTTTTTATCATTAATCATTTTATTAACTTGGCTTCAAAGTTGCCTAAGTGTTGAAGATTTTTGGTTGTTTTAGGCTGAGAAGGAGTTGGCCATTACTGAGCCACATTTTAATAGAATTAAAAGCTTCCTTTGTTAACTATTAAAGGTGCAGCAAAGTATTGTCTGAGCAAATCAATGTGGAATTATCTGCATATTGAATAAGGGAAGCTGGATGGGAAGATAATAAAATTGTTAATGAAGATGTTAAAGGGGGGAAGCAAGGATAGAGATTTGAGGAATGCCATTGATGTTTGACAGACATGGAGAGAGAGAGAGAGAGAGAGAGAATGACTTGCCATTTTCAAATTGTTGCCTAATAAATAGATAACTACAGAACCAGTTGATGGATAGTTGTTTCAGGAGCTTAGAGTGAGAAAGAATAGCAAGACCATAGACAGGTTAAGGAATAAAGAGGAAACAATTTTTCCTGAGTCTCTAGCTTTGTTAACAGTATCTGTGAAGGATAGTAAGACAGAGGTTGTTCTATGGGTGGGAGAAAGACATATTGAGGGGGATATGAGTTGGTTATGAAAGAGGTAATTAAGGAGCTGTTTATGGATACACTTTTCCAAAATTTTTGAGACCAGGGACAGTATGGCAATGGGACAGAAGTTAGATACGTCTGTAGTTACCGCCTTGGTGGAGGGGAGTAATATAACATTTTTCCATAAGACTGTGACAAAGGCTTTCTATATAGATCTACTGATTAGAATGTTTACTGGGTAGGCTATGGCCTGTGAAGCTAGACTGAGGAATTCTTGTGGAAGATTGTCAGCAGAGCTGGAGCACAGTTTGAGCTAAGTAACAGTTTTTTTACAGTGATAGTAGGGTACAGGAGGGAGAGATAGTGGTGGTGATTTGAATAGAATCGGGTGAGACAGATGTTAGAGGAAAGCTGATAGATATATTGGGTGATTGAGAATGTCTGAGTGGATGAGCAGGAAGGATGTTGACATTCCGAGATTAATGAGGCAATACTTTCAATAAAATACGTGTTATATTTGGTTGAAATTTATAGGGAGGAGTTATCGGGAGATACATATAGTTCTTTTTTTATCCTGGGCTTGGCAGTGAAGTAATTGAGGCCCAGAATTTTTGGGGTTTATTTTGTGGCTGGTTTGTTGTAATGTGTAAATTGTTTTTTTATCATTAATTGTTTTATTAACTTGGCTTCAAAGTGGCCTAAACTGTTGAAGATTTTTGTTGTTTTGTGTTCTTGCCAGACTTTGAACTCTTTCCACTATTTATCCCTGTTGGTCACAAGATGTAAGCCAATGGGAATGATTAGCTTTGATCCTTTTTTGCATAGATGTTAAGAAATGAGGAGCTGAAATAATTGACAGCCTCATCTGAGGGAAGAGTTTTTAAAGTGGACCAATTCATAATTTTTAGGCTGTCAATAAATTATTTTGATTAAATTTGGTGAGATTGCAAGTTAATTTGAAAGTATGTTGCATGGGCAGATAAGAGGTGGTTCTGTGGACAAATGCTGGAATGTAGTCACTTAAAGAATCACACAGTGTCCCAGCAGTAGTGAATTTACTGGGGTCAGAAACTATAATCCAATCAAGGGTGGTGCCCCTATTATTGATTTTATTGTAATCTGGCTGAGTGAAACAAAGTACAATTTATACTAGAGATTGGTAATTCAGTAGTTACACTATGTCAATCAATGTTAACATCACCTAATATTATCATTTCATTGGTAATTGTGTTGGATGTCCAAGAAAGTATGTCTTCCTAGATGGAAATATTATTATCAGGTCGGATATAAAGTGTAATAAATAGGCTCTTAGACTTTAGTGTAAAGATACAGGTAAGTATTTTGGCATTAGAGGCTTTTGGGGTGCAGTTGGAATAAGGAGTAAGTGTATAGTGGTTGGGGTGGAGTAGGGCTCTGCCACCTGCTTTTTTCTGATACCTATATGTTCTAGATATATTACAGTGAGGGGGGATTGTGAGTCCATAATTCTGGGTTTGGGACAGGTTTCAGTCATGCCTAGGATATCTGGAATATTATAAGCAATCCAGGCATGGAACTGAGTAATTTTATTACAAATACTGTATAGGTGTATCACAATAAGGTTCAGGTTTTTGAGTGGTGAGGGAGGGTGAAGGTATTCATGGTATTCATGGTATTAGGTGGTGTCAGCTACAGAAACAGCAAAATTAGGGGGGTATGAGGTTGAGGAGAGAAAATATGTGAGTTTTGTCGTGGATTGCTTGGACCTGAATTGAAGTGAATACCAGCACAATGAGGAATATTAGAGACAGACAATCTGCAAATAATAGCATTTTTTAGTTTGATGGCAGGATGTTTTATTTTATAGCCTGGTAGGTGGGAAAGCAGTAATTTATGTCTAAAATAAAGGCAGGGGTCTATGTTACATAAGTTGGAGAGATTTCTTGGTAAAAATTTGTAAAATCATAGCAGATGATAGGTATGGTGATAATTAAGATGGGTTTTTATGTTAATGAATTGTGTGGGACAGTAATATGGGTTAAAATAAGAAGAAAGTTTGTAAGGATGGAATGGAACAACATGTTTAAGGTAGCAAGGTGCGAATAAAACAGTGACTGGTGTATAGTTAAATGGGGTGCAGTTATGTGACATATAAAAGTGATGTAAGTGAGGGCGGGTAGAAATTAGGCATAGGGCAGAGCCCTTGTGGAGCAAGGGCAAACAGAGTGGGACCCACTCAACAGAGGCAGAAAGGAAGGCCCATGCTCCAAAATAATCAGCCAGAAATAATTCCTGGTATGTATGTGTGTCAGGAAGAGCACAGGTTCAGTATAAAACACAGTTTTTAAAGACATTAAATACTTGTACTTTTACTATAGCAAGACATATTTAATCAGCAAATGGAAAATGGAGTATTACCAAGTCTAGGGAGATGTCAAGGCAGTAATTAGAGAATGTAAAATATGAGAAAAAAAAAGGAAGGGTGAGAGATAGCAAGGAAGATGATGAAAAATACAAGGTGCATGAACAAGATACACTAGGAGAATAAGAGGTATGCTGCTGTTGAAGGAAAAAGGAAAAGAAAGACTACTGAAAAAATATGTACTATTATTTACCCGGGGAGATAATCATCATCAGCAGCAGCACCATTTTTCCATTTTTTTTTTCTACATGCGGTCAGGGTATCGTATTAACTGTCGCCAACTCTCTTGACTCAGTGTCACACTTCTGCCTTCTTCAACACTAATGATTGTTGCAGATCTTCTTTCACACGATCCATCCACCTCTTTGCTGGATGCCCTCGCTTCCTCTTACCTTCTTCCTGTCTTTCCCAAATCTTCCTCACCAGATTGTCGTCTGCTTTTCTGCATGTGCCCAAACCACCATAATCTGTTTTCTTTGATCTTTTCTGCAGTTGGAGCTACTTTGGCTTAAGGTCTTATGTCCTCATTTCTTCATCTGTCCCACAGTGTGCATTCTACCATCCTTCTCAGGCACTTCATTTCCATCACCTCTAGCTTCTTCAACTGTTCTGCCTTTACTGCCCAGGTTTCTGTACCATACAGTAGTACTGGTCGCACCACTGTCTTGTACACTTTTTGGCTTCTTTGGCATTCTTCTGTCATAGGCTACAACTAACACTATGCCAATTGGCTGCAGCCTCTCTGATTCTAGCTTTGACCTGTTCATTCAGACTTCCCTTCTCCTCAACCACCCCTCTTAGATACTTGAAGCAGTTTACCTGTTTCACTATCTTCCCTTCTATCTCTATTCTCAGCTTCTTCTGATTTCCCCAATTTGTTGCCATTACTACCGTCTTATCTGTGGTTAGTTTCATCCCATGTGCCTTCAGTTTTGCATTCCATTTTCCTGTCGTTTACTGAGGTTCTAGCTCAGAGTCTGCCTGTAATGCCACATCATCTGCATATAGCAACTTTGTTGATCTGTCCCCTCTGACCTGTTTGCTAATGTAGCCCATCACCAGTATGAACAGTAGTGGGCTCAGAGCTGAACCCTGGTGTACACTCACTCCCACTGGGAACCCCTTTGGCCGAACACTATTTACACTTGAGCCATTTGGGTCCTTGTACATAGCCTGCACTAATTCTACCAATGTTTCTGGGACATCAAACCACCACATTACTGCCCAAATCAGCTTTCTTGGGACCTTGTCATATGCTTTCTTCAAGTCTAGGAATGTCTAGTTGAACTCTCTCCTCATCTCTAGCTTCTTCTCAAGCATCTGTCTCACTGCAAACACTGGGTCAATTGTGCTGCATCCTGATCTGAATCCGAACTTCTCATCTCCCATCTTACATTCTATTACTCTGCATATCTGTTTATCAATCACCCTCTCCAGAACTTTCATGCAATGGGATAGGAGTTTGATGCCTCTGTACTACCCACAGTTGTGGATGTCCCCTTTGTTCTTGTACACCGGCACAAGTATGCTTATTCTCCAGTCATCTGGGATACGCCTTTCTCTCCATACTGTTATTAGTACTCTAAGGAGCCATTTCTCCCCTATCTCACCCAGCATCTTTATCAGATTTGCTGTGATCTCATCTGAGCCTGCTGCTTTCCTGACTTCATTTTCTTTAGTGCTGTTCTTACTTCTTCTAAGGTGAGCTCCTCTTCTTCACTCATTGTAGGCTGTTTCTGGGGCAGTACAGCTTCTGTGGGGTTTTCTTCATTCAGAAGCTGCTGTAAATACTCCTTCCATCTGCTTTTGATGTCCTCTGGGCTGGTGAGCAGGTTGTTGTTGGCATCCCTTATGAAGGGTGTCTGACTATCTTCTTTATCTTTCTGTCTTTGCCTTGCACCCTGATACAGTTTCTTTGTGCCACTTACTGAGTCATTTTCCAGAAGTTGGTAGAGTGCCTCTGATGCCCTATTCTTTTCTATTGCAACTTCTTTCTTCACTTCTTTGTTACCCAACCAGTAGTCCTTCCTAGCCTGGTCAATCTTTT
Organism: Protopterus annectens; assembly: GCF_019279795.1. Lineage (NCBI taxonomy): Eukaryota > Metazoa > Chordata > Ceratodontiformes > Protopteridae > Protopterus > Protopterus annectens. Next base: position 304,008,305 of record NC_056751.1, read on the forward strand.
CAATCTCCCACTTCTTCCTGCACTCCTTCTTTCTTTTGATTATTTCCTGGACTTCTGCATTCCACCACCAGCTTTCCTTATGTACCTTATTTCCATACCTGGCTCAACCACATATCTTTTGTGTATTCCTAATACATGCTGTTTTTAGGTGCTGCCATTCTTGTTCAATTCCACCTATTTCCTCCTCTTCTTCAGTTGGTAGAGCCCTGAGTAATTCCTTGAACTGTTGTACTATCTCTCTGGTCAACTTCCAGGTCTTCAGGCTGGTCTCTGTTGACCTTAGAGTCTTCTCTGACCACTGCTTACAGCTGATTGTGGCAACTAGTGGTTTATGCTGTGGGCCAACTATTTCACTGGGATGACTTTGCAATCATGGATTTTACCCCAGTGCCTTTTCCTTACTAAGAGGAAGTCTACATGAGTTGCATGTTGTATGTGATCTTGTGACTGTCTCTCTTTCTGAACCATGTGTTGGCTACTATCAAGCCATTTGCCAGACAGAAGTCTAGAATGGCTTCTCCTTCTATATTCCTGTTGCCCCACCCATGTGGCCTAGGAAAATAAATAAAACCAAAATAAACTTAGACATCTGTTTTGAAGAGGAGGGATAACTAATGGTGGTGTGTGTGTGGGGGGGGGGGCATCCTCTGGCAGGATATTTCACTGGGAAAGGCTGGTTAAATCAGAGTTTACAAAAACAGCATTTTAAATTGAATCTTGTCTAACAGTTAGGACACAGATCCACCTACACACCAGTGAAATTACTGGTGTTCCTTCCTAGCAGTTTGGCGGTGAAGAGTGATGATGTTTCCCACAGGTAAATTGCAAAGACATAGGATGTAGAATCAATGGTCATGGGAGGGCAGAACCAGTGTAGAAGCAGAGGAGGCTTAAAAGGGAAAATAGGAATTATTCAGGTTAGCAAGGAGTAAATGAAAAGAGGAGGTCACTAGGTGAGGGAACAGTAGGAATTATAAGTAGAGGTTAAATAATTCAAAACATAGAGCCTGAGTACTTCTCACAAAACACAAAATGAGAAAGTATAAAATTCATATAAAGACAGTTCAGATTAAGTTGTCTGAGTCCTGCTGAGTGCAAAGTAATTATGACACATGGGAGAATGAGGAAGAAAGGAGAATAGAGGAAATAAAACTATGCCATTAAACCTTTTAAATTCAGCTATAGAATAAATAAAACTATGATGTTAAACATTTAGGTCATATGCATATCTCTTAATTGTAGTTTTCTACATTGTCAATCTCCGTTAGTCAATTAGGGACATATGCATTGATAAAACCTTACAGCAGCTAGCAAATGGCTATGTAAAACAGTTCCAGTGCATATTACAGTTAAAGATCTCTAATAAGAGATATCAAGCAGCTGATCCACTGAACATCACATTCAGATCATCAAAAAACACAACAGTTCATGAGCTGCATATTAATCTTTATAGTTACGCTCAAAAGATGTAGCTACCAGCCCAAAATGTATAGGGCAAAATAGGAATAGAAGGCCATGAGGAAGTTATTGGGGACATGCTGAGCAGTGTGTTCAGATTAATAAGCCTGTCTAAGGTTGTTCTGCATTTCAAGGGCTAAAACATAACATTTGCACTACTGCTATGCCGTTATATTAATAATATTTTCAATTTTAACAATTCTGTGTAGAATTGAAACACTACTTCAAAGGCTAACACAGCGTTTTGCGCTGCTAATCTGGTGCATACAATTAAATCAAATACACTAGCAAGATGATAGAGAGCAGCCCAAAGTAGGGGGTAATTCACAGAACTAATTAGGTGTATATATACAACAGGGCATGGATTATTAGTGACTATGCTTTTATGCTCAAATTAAGACAGGATGCCTGTATGTCACAGTACAGCTTGCATATGAGTGATACTGTACCATATCAATGTGATATTTGCAGTAAAAAACATAAGCTGACTTACAAAATGCTAGAAATGACAGTAGGGCTACAAACAGGTAAATTCCTTTGAATATTGATGCATCTAAATAATTCAGAAGCATAAATTTGTACAGAAAATTACAAGAGTACTATACTCATCAAAGGTATTGCTTCAGAATGAGTCAGAATGAAAACTGATTGAAAACAGATGACTGAAAACATGCCTTCATGGAATTTAAAGAATTTATTATGCTAACAAGGTACTTACCTATTTTGATCCAAAATTTCCTGTTAAGTTAGCATGTGAGGTTTTTTTTTTTTTTTTTGTTTTTTTCGTATGGAACTGAGATGTTCCTATTTTCAAACTTCAGGGTTGCATAAAGGGATCCCGTAGCATTTACTTCAAGGTTACTGACTAAAGATAAGCTTGAATATGCTTAGACCAACAGAAGGAAAACCCCTTAGCCTGATATGGGAAGTGAAAAAATATATAAATATTAAATATATAAAACAAAATCAGTTATTCTAATTATCTATCCTGTAGCTCCTTCATATTTTTGACCCAAGAATATGTGTATCTGTGGATATTAGAGGCAGGTTCATAGGTTACAGTTCTTTCCTTACTTTTTTTTTTTGGGGGGGGTCACACGTTTTAATGAAAACAAAGAAACTGAGCAACATGGTAACAAAAAGGGATTGTTATGACTACCACATAAAAATCTTAAGGTACTAACTGCTATAAATATAATAGATATGTACTATTTATATGTTCTGTAATTATTCACAGTAAATGTTGTTGTGTAACAGGAAAGTTGGAATGACTCATTGATGTCAGATCTGTTTGAATTAAATCGGAATGGCCTATGGGAAATAACAAGTTTTCTTATAAAACTTCTCTCTGAAGTTTTCTGTAGAAAAGACTAGCTGGTATGACATAAAGGAATTTTGCTATATGGCTTCAGATTAGCAGTTGTGAACAAGATGCATTAAATAGTGCAGGGTGTTGTATGTCAGTGTCACAAGGGAACAACAATGAACATATAAAAAAATAAAGGGGTTTATTATGTTTTATACAGGGGTATCCTTATGTGGACACCCTGTTGACATCTTTAAAGAATACAAAGGGGGAGATAGGAAAGTTTGAAAAAATTGGAGACTCAGCAGAGAGGAAAACAGAGCAGGAACACATTAAGAGAGTTGCACTGGAGAGATTTTTTGGCAGGGAATAACACCCCCCCATTCTTCAATTTTTTAAATGGGTAGTTTGGGTGTGAAGTAGGTAAGAGGGTTTAGGAGAGAGAATAAGTGAAGGAAGGGGTGCTGACAAGTGGAGCCCATCAAGAGTCCCCAGTCCACAAGACCTCAAATGTTTCCACTGCCAGAAGATATTGTAGTGAAAGACCCCATTGTTGAGGGGGACAGGTGCTTGTGGTAACATGGTGGTTGACAGTGAGTCCTCAACCCAGAGACCTTAGTTGACTGAAGCCTTCTGCCCACAACCTGCTCCAACACATCTACAACCAAGTCACAAACCCCTGTTCAGAGAGGCTTGCCAGGCTGCCACATACCATGGTGCCTACAGGACTGGTGCCACCATGCTGACCATATGAGGACATGCCTAGATGGGCAGAGGGTGAAAACTCCCTAACCTGGGTGGTCTGTAGCTTGGTTGCTCCTGAGGAATTTGGATCTATAAAAACATGAACAGAAATGGGAGAGAAAGATAATTAAAAAGGGCAAAGGAATGTATAATTAAAATAAGAAAAAGAGACAAAAGGGGGAGACAAAAAAGAAAATACACACAATAATTTCAAGCATGATGCCTTTTTTAGGCAAGGTTCGAAGGACAAAACCACCACCATAACAGATACAAGCATGCAAAATCTGAAGGTAATGCTACTCAATGCTAGAAGTCTAAACCTCAAAATGCACTCTCTCGAGGCACTCCTAAAAATGGAGAACATCAATATCTGCACAGTAACTGAGACCTGGTTCAAGGCTACAGAGAGCACCCCTGCAATACCAGGCTACAACTCTTACCACACTTTTCAGCCATCAAAACAAGAACAAAACACTAAAGGTGGAGGAGTGTCCATATTCACCAAGGATATTCACACCTCCAGGTTAGTTGCCCAACACAATGCATCTGAAATTCTCCAGGTGCAACTAACACTAGGTAAGACTGCAATCCAAATTGTAGCTTGCTACAGATCCCCCACCATGCCCCAGGATTCTCAATACACCTTTCTAAACATACTGGAAAATATTAACATACAACCAAACACCCTAGTACTCAGTGATTTCAACAAATCCTGCCATTAATTGGGAAAACTACACGGGTACCAACACCTTTCCCCAACGGTTCTTGGAATTCATAAATTCCAATGCCCTGGATCACCTAATCCATTGTCCCAACCAGGGGCTCCAATATCCTAGACCTGGTCATTATCAACATGGGAGATAGATGCTCCACACCAGTGGTCCTCCCCTCATTGGTCAGGTCTGACCATAAGCTAATCACCTTTGACATCCACATCCCATCCCCACCCCCCAGTAAGGAAACCTCCATAAAAAATTTCTCTAAAGCCAACTTCCTGCTACTCAAGTCAGAAGTGACAAACTTCATGACTCCTAAGCAGATTGGAGCTGAAAGTTTAACTGCTGAATCCTACACTAAGGCACATTCACTCGTGCAGGAATCGTGCCATCCCAAATTGAACCAAGACACTGTCCATCAGAAAAAGGAAGCCAATCTGGTGGTCCCCTGCCATAAACAAACTATACAACAGAAGGAAGAAACTGTTGCAGAAAAGAGGAAAATCCCAGGATGCAAAAAACTTCCTTACCAGCCTCAGTAAGAAGCTGAGATCCCTCATAAAATCCACCAAAACTAGTTGCGAAAATAAAATTGCCAAAGATTCCAAAGACAACCACAAGGCATTCTATAGTTATGTCAAGAATCTAAATGGCAATGCTCAGATCTGCTCTGAGCTACAACAGAATGGCATTAAATATACTGATCCCAAGGATATTGCCAATATCCTGGCAGATCGATTTAGTGCCAACTTCACCCCCCTCTCACCCCCTAAAGGGCCCATCTCAATACCAAAAGATTGCCAAATTCCAGTAATCAAGGCCACACAGGTAGAAACCGCACTCTCCAAATCTAAGAATACAGCATCCATGGGACCAGATGACATCCCGGGCTGTGTACTACATGAACTACAAAATGAACTGGCACTTCACCTAAGTGTCATGTTTAATCATAGCCTCACCTCAGGCTTCATGCCCACTGAGTAGCACACAGCTACAGTTATCCCACTTCACAAGGGGGCATCCACCTTGGATCCCAGGAACTACTGTCCCATCTGTCTGACGAGCTTGATCTGCAAGGGCATGGAATGCATTATCATGGAACTTATAAACAAAGACATTAGCAACCTTCAAACACTGGACCCTACCCAGTTTGGGTTCGTGAAGGGCCGATCTTGTCTCCTGAACCTAACTGACTTCTTCAAATCAGTATCCATAGCTGTGGATGAGGGTAAGGAACAGCTTATCTGGACCTCGCCAAGGCCTTCGACACCATCCTCCACTCTGGAATCATAGATAAACTTACTAAGCTGGGCATAAATCCCTACATCACTCGATGGTTTGCCAACTGGCTTACTGACAGAACCCAGACTGTAAAAGTAGCTGACTCCAAATCCAGCTCCAGACAACTTACAATTGGAGTACCTCAGGGTTCAGTCCTGGGACCGCTCTTGTTTGGCATCTACTTCTCTGAAGTACAGGCCAACACTAAGGGACTCTGGCTAACAAAGTTTGCAGATGACTGCAAACTGGGAGCCATTACTGAATCCCCAAATGATGTGGATATTCTACAAAAGGGCCTTACAGAAACAGATGCTTGGTGCCAGAGCCATGGGCTCAAGCTTAATGCCAAGAAATGTATAGTTATCTTCTTTGGGAAAAAACATGTACCCATGAATTACCACATAGGTGGCAGTACACTAAACACCGAAAGTGTGATGAGAGACTTAGGGACACAGGTGGACAGTGGTCTCACCTTTGATAACCACATCACCACAACAGTCAGGAAATCCTTCTATGTGGCACACCTCATCAGTAAGGGCTTTTCATCCAGAAAAAAAGGAGATCATTGTCCCACTGTACTCATCCCTCATTAGACCCATTATAGAGTACAACACCCCATTTGGTATGTACCTCACAAGACATCTGCAACAGCTGGAAAGACTGCAGAAATACCTCACTAAAAGAATCACAGGCCTAAAGCAGATGCCCTATGTGGACAATCTAAAAGAACTCCAGCTATACTCTGCTGCATATCGTCTGCTCAGAGGTGATCTCTGCTTAACATACAAGGCCATGTCAAACCCTGAGCTGTCGGACATGTTCCACTTAAAGAAATCCCAATCCCTCAGAGCCACACGCTCCAGGGATCTAAACCTTGTCATCACAATGAACAAAACATGCTGGAGGGATAGGTTCCTGACCCAGAGACTCCCCATACTCTGGAATAGACTGCCCATACATGTCAAGCAGAGCACCTCCTTGGGCCTCTTCAAAAGGAACCTTGACGATTTGATGGGAGATAGGAAATTCAACCCAGGGAATCACGTCAGTCGCCCTGCTAGACAGGGGTCCAGGGAAGAAATATCCAGGGAATTGTTATGGCTAGGCTTGTATAGGCCCTAGAGCCAATAGCCTAGTACCAACCTATGAACCTATGAACCCATGAACCTATGTTACACAGCATTCAATTTTTTACTTTAAAACATTTTTTTTTTTTATAAATCTTTATTGAAGTAAAACAGAATGTATTTTGAAGTGCTTATGCATACATGAAAACACTGGTATGGGAAGTGCTTATGTATACTTGGGAACACTGGCATGGGAAGTGCTTATGTATACTTGGGATCACTGGTATGGGAACTGCTTATGTATACTTGGAACACTGGTATGGGAAGTGCTTATGTATGCTTGGGAACACGGGTATGAGAAGTGCTTATGCATACATGGGATCAATGATTTGGGAAATGCGTATGCATACTTGGTAGGAATAACTGTATTGCTATCAAGTTTTGGTGGGGTTTACATTTTGCAATCTACTATACTCACATAAATGATAACTATATGTCATATCCATGCTTGAAATGCATTTGTTTACAATACTGTAGTGAAACCACCCATTATAACAACTTACATGTAAAAAAGTATATAAATACTTATTAAAGACAGAATACTGCATTTAGACATTGACATATATTTCACATATAGTTGCAGTAAGGTACTGAAAGCACCACAGGCCTTAAGTTACCATCCTTTATAAGTACTTTCTTATATGTTTGTGTCTTTCGGCTTTTCCCGGTTAGGGGTCGCCACAGTGGAACTCCGGTCCGCTAATGATTGGTAGTTGATTTTTACATGCCGAGTTACCAGCCCTGACGCACAACCTTCAACGAAGGTACGCCCATTCACACATGTCTCCATGCAGAAGACGCTCTAGCTGAGAATTGAACCGGAAAGCGTCTTACTGTGAGGTGACAACGCTACCGCAGCACCACCACCGCGGATCAAAATCATTTGACAACAGAATACTACATTCAAATATTGATATCTCTTTTACATTTGGTTGCAATAATGTGCTGAGAGCACTGCTGACCTTCAGTTACCTTCCTTCATAAATACTTACTTATGCATATTAATGAAATCGATTAAAGACAAAATATTGCATGTAGTACTTTATTCATGCTTACCTGAAGCGTAAACCAGTATATTAGTTCACCTACTTTGATGGGAGCTGTTATATTCTATCTCATCGATGACTAGGTAGAGAAGACATAAGACAATTGTTTCACTTGCATTTCGCCTTTTTTAACATTACTGACATAGCTACTACTCCTACACAAGGCATTTCATTCACTTAGTATGCATTTGTTTAAATATTTATTAATATCTGAATTATCATATTGTGCTAATCTTTCCTTTAATGCAAGTTATAAAATAACTCATTATACTTTTACACACACACACACACACACATATATATATATATATATATATATATATATATATATATATATGTGAACTGCCCAAAAATCAAAATACTAGACAATAATCAATGAATAAAACCAGAAGTGGAAAAAATTCTCAACAAATAATCCAAAAATTTCCACTGAACACTCGAAGGACGACAACAACTTCATCGCTTTCATCCATAAAGGGACTTCTTCAGAATAAAACAAATTACTATGGAATAAATGACAATATATATATACACTTTAAACTAATCACACAATTAACAAAAAATCTCACACCAATTAAAACACAAAAATTGCATAAAGCAATAACATTAATTATTTTAAGACTTTCAGCCTTCTGTCTTTAAAAAAAAACATTTAATGTTAATGGACCCATTCAAGCCAGGATGTAAATCAGACCCTAGCTTTAACTGCCAGAGACTTTCCCTTTTTTCCACTTTATTCTTAAAAGTCGCTACCCCTTCTATCTAAAGGTACATGTTCAACTACCATAAACAAAAACACTACGTGCCCTACAACATTCTAAAGAATGTTTATATAATACATTCCTGTCATTTTTAGTTTTAACTGCATAGAGATGTTCTTTAACTCTTACTTTTAAAGTTATAGTGGTCATATCAACTTAATAAGCATTACATCCACTGCATACACAAATATAAACCACTCCTTTAGATTTACAATTAAATGTACCTAATATTGGAAAGGTATAATTCAAATGTTCCAAAAATAAAAAAGGACTTTCTGTAATAAATCTGCAAATAGAGCACTGGCCACATTTATACATTCCTTTTGGTCTAGAATTTAGAAATCTAGAATTATCAAAACTAGTGTTGTCCCATTGTAAAATGTTCTTAAATTATAAGAATTTCTAAAAAACAAATTTAGGTTGGGTTCCAACAGTTTTGATTAAGTCTGTATTTCCTTCCAATATTTCCAATTATTTCTAATAAGTGAACATATATTTGACCTATCAACCATCATATTTATATTACATAAGGCTCTGTTTTTATCAAAGTTATTTACTAGGGTAAATTTTTGAAACCTTTTCATCAAAATTGAAGGGGAAAAATCTTTTCTCTTTAATCTAATTTCTTCAGCTGTTTCTTGAAGCATATCAGCATCATATCCCCTCAACTTAAACAACTCCACAATATATACTATCTCTTCTTCAAATTCACTATCCACTGATGTCATCCTAGAGGCTCTAATTAACTGTCCCCTAGGAATATTGTCTTTAATAAACTTAGGATGATTACTTGAATAACTTAAATAGTTGTTACTAAATGTATTATTTTTTAAAAATCCTACTATCAAATATATCTATTAATGTGTTCCATTTCAGGTACACATCCAGAAAGGCTACTTGAATTCCACATTCACCTTTCATAAACTTAAAAAATCAGAAGTTATATTCATTTCGTTAATCAAGGCAACCACCTCTTTTTCACTACCCTCCAAAATCAGAAACAGGTCATCTACAAACCTGTTGTAATAAACTATTTTATATTTTGTAGCCAGAGAGGAAAAAAGCCTGATGCTCCCACCAACCTAATACTAAGTTGGCAAAGGCAGGGGCAACTACTGACCCATTGGCTACACCTTTGATTTGTTTGTAAATTTGTGTATTAAATAAAAAAAATTGTTATTATTCAACAGCAAGTTGAGCAACTCACAACACAAATTAACTTCGCTCTCTCCCTATAACTAGAAAATGAACCCAGAACATGTTTCACATATTCAATCCCTTGTCTTTGTGGGCTGCACGTGAAAAGAGAACAAATATCAGTGGTTTCACAAATAATTTTACCTACACTAAGTTTATAACTCTGACTAAACATCCAAATTTTATCTATCTCTTATATAGGAGTCAAATGTTCTAACCAATGGGTTACGTAAATAATCCAAAATAAAGAAATTCCTTCAGTAACATATTGAGGGGCTGACACAATTGGCCAAAAGGGTGGATTAATTGGATTCCTATGGACCTTTGGTATATCAAACAGTACACCTAAATGAGGGATTTCTACTAGCAAAAACTTATATAATTCTAAACCAATGTTACCCTCCATTAACTGGTCATATAAAAAAGAAGCAATATATTTATAGCTCTTTGATACTTCAGCCATATTAACTTTGAAATATTCATCACAATTGGCCAGCATACATTCAATTTTTTCTACATAATTAACCTGATCCATGATTACTAAGCCTTCACCCTTGTTGGCCTTCATAAATCACAAGTCATCTTTCCTTTTCATCTCAGTTAATATTTTAAACTGTTCTTTAAATTAAAATAATAATTCTTCAACTTACAATATAACAGCGTATGCATGTCATTCTCACAGGCCCATTCAAACACTTTTAAAGTGCTATTCAAATTAGGATTAAAAACAGAAGGCTTTAAAAAAAACTTTTTCCAACAAATTCACTCCTTGTAACAAATAATTTAAGTTTAAGGCTCGTGTAAACGTTTTTAAGGAAAGCAGTGTATGACTGATATCCCCCCTCCTCATGGGTTTAAAATTTAACCCTAATTGCAATCATTTTAGCTGTTCATTAGAAAAGATAAAACTAGACAGGTTAATGACTTTTGTAGTATACCTTAATTCATTAATGAGTCCATTGTCTTCCATCTCTTTATTGCAGACATTTGACTGTATAAGGGCCCCTTCTCCTCATCTCTGTTCAAGTTTTTTGAAACTTTTGGATGGACCCCTAATGAAGTCACAACATTCTCCATCGTTTCACTGAAATTGGGTGCTGATTCCCTTCCCACTTTGATTCCTTCTACTTTGTTGTTTATTTTGGCTACTGCATGTTCACTCGATGCTACTCCAACTGCTCCTGCTGTAATGAACTCAACAGACTCCATTTCCTCATTCACCAGAGTATCGTCACTTCCATATTCAGCATCTCTATCCTGATTGGCTGAACGAGTACCTCTATTCTCTTTTACGATGGTCCCTCTATAACCTTTCCTATACACTTTGTTCTCATGATAACCAGGATCAAAAAACACATAAGTGGCATTCTTTTCATAATCATGACTGGCTCTGGTAATCTTTTTGGTCTTCCGTTGTACAATAGCTTGATCAAGTATTTTAACATTATATAACACAGATTCATAGTCTTTTATCATATTGGGTAATTCATTTAAGGACCGCTGGATCTTCTGGTCCATCTTAACAATCTTAGAATGGATTTCTTGCATTGATGCATTATTATGCTGAACTAACAAACACAAAAAGTGAAGTCTACAATTATTAAAGAACTCAGTAAGGGGGTGAAAAAAACAGATCTGAAAATTTCACGCCATTGGGGCATTTAAAAAAATCGTAGCCCCTTTGGTACCATTTTCAGGCTAATACATCTCTCAAAGTATTTGTTTTCGACTACAAGTGCTCAATGTTTCTTTAATCACTTTACTAGCTTACCTAAGTCTTTTCTCAGTTCATTGGTCATAAAAAAATTAGATTTAAGATGAATAGTGTTACCAAATGGACCACTTTTCAGATCCAAAGCTGTTTGTAAATCCTTGAACCGCAAGCTAGTTATAGAATTTGCATTCTCTTCCTCTATTAATGAATTAGAAACAGAACCCTTACTTCCTCTATCAGAATGAAAATAATCTGTTTTAATAGAGGATTTGATGTAAAGGGACCTTCTTATTTTGCACATAGATTCCACCAACATTTTAAGCAGCTGGTTGTCTCCACTAAGGTGGGATGGAGAGTAAGTTCAAAAAGCTCATCCTGTAAAGTGTTCTCCATGGTAAAAGCAATATACCAACCAACAAATAAAACCAAAAGTGGAAAAAATTCTCAACAAATAATCCAAAAATTTCCAATGAGCACTCAAAGGATGACGGCAACTTCTTAAGCGTGTACAAGCTGCACTATAATTCCAATACACTTACTTTCAAATTTCACAGCTTCCTAAAAAAACTACTCTATCTTTATCAAACAATTCTATACACACTTCTTTTTTATCTCCCTTTCTGGAGACAGACATGCAAACCCATGTCCTTCTCCCCCATCAATAACCATATTAAAAAAATAAATAAATAAACTTAACCACAATCAACTTTCATAGTATCTGCAATAAAATATCCCATTTTCATGTCTGTATTGCACAACAAACTCCAGATGCCTTAACAGCCACAGAAACATAACTCAAACCTATTATAAAAGACTCTGAAATTCTATCTCCCAGGTATAACTTAATCAAGGCAGATAGAACTCGTAACACAGCAGGTGGTGTTGCATTGTTCTATCCAAACCACTATAATTTTATTCCTTACTCTAACTTGATCCCAACCTTTGGAACTGTTGAACTACTTATCACCTTCTTACAAGTAAATAATACAAAAAGTCTATGCATAGCAGTAATATGTATCTCCCAGGCCAGAATATCCTGGTATTAGAGGGCATCCTATCCCTGGATATCCACTACAATTACAATTACACCATTATCCAAGGATATATAAATATAAACTTTGAAAACCTATCATCAGATTTCCCAGCATATAACATTAATCACTATGGCTTCTTATAACTCATAAGAACACCAACTACATATGATAAAAACATTACACATGGCTGCATATTAAATCGGACCCTGGTCTCCAATCCAAGTAAATTTCCCATAGCTGGTACTCTCCTCTGTATCCTAAGTGACCATCTACTGGCTTATACCTATAGGAATACCTCACACATCTCAAAAGAGTACCACTTTAAAATGGTCTGCATTCTAACTAAATTTAACCATATCCCATTTGTTAATGTATTATAATCTATAAAATGCTCTACACAACTGTCAATGCCTCTTGAGGATGCAGTAAATCATTTTAATACTATATTCTTAAACATCCTTAACAGACTTTTGCTCAAAAATAATAAAATAAATCATGTTCCCTGGTTAACAAAGCCAACTAAGCAATTAATGTCACATAGGAATAAAGCATGGTTAAAAAATAAAATCATTCCTAATCTGCAAAATTTTAGGGATCTCCACAATCAGGTTAAAAAAAACAAGTAAAAGACAGAAAAAGTTGTATTCTAACCTTCAAACTTCAAAGAAAAAATAACCCCAAGAAATTCTGGTCAACCATTAACCCCCTACTCAACCCTGCTACCAAAACAAATCCATACCCACATCCAGCTAAATCCCTCTTCAAACTGCCTGTATTTTAAATACATATTTTATTGACAGCATAGTGAACCTAACCTCCCTAAAGTCCAATCCATACAAAGCTAAAAATCAATATTCTCCAAACACTACCAACGATCCCCCTTCTAAACATTTCTTATAACTCTACTCTCTCCTAACAACCACTCTACATCCTAATAAAATTTCTCCAAAATTTTCACAGCAATCAGTCTTCATAAGTCTCATTAAAAAACTTTTATATAAACTTAAGCCTAACTCAACCTTAGCAGACAACCTTCCCAGTGAATATCTCAAACTAGCTGCAGATGCTATAGCCTATCCAATCAGTATTCTCTTCAAATGGCCCATCACTGAGTCATACCTTCCATTGTTATGGAATATATCATTGATCACCTTCTTGAATAAAGGAGGCAACTCCACTGAAGTTAATAATTTTAGAGCTATTGTCATACTATTCCTGTCTTGAATATGATAAAAATGTATGTATCAGCAACTCCGTAACTACCTTCTCAAAAAATGCTCTTCTAATCTCCACTCAACATGGTTTCAGGCCAGCGCACAACACTACAACAGCCTACTTTCATGCATGAACACTGCAAACAATGCTATTTATAAACCTTTTTAAAGCCTTTGATACTGTGCCCCATGCCAAACTATTACATCAGTTCTCTAACCTTGGTCGATCCTCTTCTTCATTTAACCAGTTTTCCAGCTATCAAATAAATGGCAAAGCTCCCTATCACCCTACCTATCAAATATCACCGGTGTCCCCCAAGGCTAGATATTTGGTCCCCTTCTTTTCAACAACAACCTCCATACAGATGCCTGTCAAAGCTGTTTAATTCAATATTCAGATGATTCCACTATTATCTACTCCTCACAGAGCATGTCCCACCTACAATATATGTAGCCCAAGAAAGCTTCTTCCCTTCAGAAGAATGGTTAAATGACTCCCAACTTCTACTTAACCCCCAAAAAATTAAACTCCTTTTCTTCTCCCCCAAATCATGTCAGAATGAAAAATTTAATTTTAAAATATAATCCCAAACCAAGATAGTAACTGAAACTGTTTCATCCGCCAAATGCCTAAGTAAACTTACCATAACAGTAAATGTTCAAATGATTACTGCTGCAGTAGCCTTAGATATATGGGTTACATCCTGCCTTCACCACCCCTTCTTTTTCTCTGACCCACAATACATTCACCTCTGTTTTTCATTACTGCCAATAGACCTATTTTTCTGTGAATTTAATCTCCATACTCTATCCTCTTTCTTTCTACAAACAGCATACTAACTGATTTCGAAAGTATAAAGCATATTTACCACTCTGTCTCTAGTATACTTATTATATATCTCAATTTTTTTCTTTTCCTTCCTAAAGAGATTAATCACCCTTGTCTAGAAAAAAACTTCTCATAGTCAAAATGCTACTATGTTTCTTTTGTGGAAAATTTGATGACCCTACCTTGAACTATATATCAATGTATGTTTAGATGTAGTATGTATAGTTAAACTGTACTCTGTTATAATTTTAAAATTCTTATTGTGTTTTGAGCGTATTTTTGAATTTATATCAAAGTTCCCATGTATCTGAAATTATTATGTATTTGATGTATTTATTCTTATGTATCTGGAGCTTTTCTCCCAGGGACTCCTCTGAAAATGGCTACTCTAGACCCAGTCAGACTTTGGTTATGGTTTGCATATAACAGTCTGTGAATTGTGTTTGTGCAGAAGCAGTATACACACAGAAAAATGTAACAATTCAAGGAAGTTTTCTATTCTTTTCAAGTTCAAACTTAAATAGAAAAAAATATATATGTATTACAGATGGATGGTGCACATATACTTCAATACAACAATACGTGTTTCTGCCTTCTGTCAGCATATAAGGGGATGGCTTAAAATGTGTACAGAAGTAATACAACTGGTCATTTCTCACTAGGTGATGGTCAATCATTTGATAGTGCAACTTCTAACCCCCTCCCCCAACATCCACTAGGGTGTGATACTTGACTGAAAGTTTAGCCATCTTGCACATGCAGTTCATAGGTTCATAGGTTGGTACTAGGCTATCAGCGCTAGGGCCTATACAAGCCTAGCCATAACAATTCCCTGGATATTTCTTCCCACAATATTTACTTCCCTGGACCCCGGTTTAGCAGGGCGACTGACATGATCCCTGGGGTGAATTTCCTATCTCCCATCCAATCATCAAGGTTCTTTTTGAAGACGGCCAAGGGGGCACTCTGCTTAACATGTATGGGCAGTCTATTCCAGAGTAAGGGGAGTCTCTGGGTCAAGAATCTATCTCTCCGGCATGTTTTGTTAATTGTGATGACAAGGTTTAGATCCCTGGAGCATGTGGTTCTGAGGGATTGGGATTTCTTTACCTGGAGCATGTCCAACAGCTCAGGGTTTGACATGGCCTTGTATGTTAAGCAGAGATCACCTCTGAGTAGACAATATGCCACAGAGTATAGCTGGAGTTTTTTTAGATAGTCAGCATATGGCATCTGCTTTTGGCCTGTGATTCTTTTAGTGAGGTATTTCTGTGGTCTTTCCAGCTGTTGCAGATGTCTTGTGAGGTACATACCAAATGGGGTGTTATACTGTATAATAGGTCTAATGAGAGATGAGTTCAATGGGACAATGACCTCCTTTTTTCTGGATGAAAAGCCCTTAGTAATGAGGTGTGCCACACAGAAGGATTTCCTGACTGTTGTGGCGATGTGGTTATAGAAGGTGAGACCACTGTCCACCTGTGTCCCTAAGTCTCTCATCACACTTTTGGTGTTTAGTGTACTGCCACCTATGTGGTAATTCATGGCTACATGTTTTTTCCCAAAGGGAATAACTATACATTTTTTGGCATTAAGCTTGAGCCCATGGCTCTGGCACCAAGCATCTGTTTCTGTAAGGCCCTTTTGTAGAATATCCACATCATTTGGGGATTCAATAATGGCCCCCAGTTTGCAGTCATCTGCAAACTTTGTTAGCCAGAGTCCCTTAGTGTTGGCCTGTACTTCAGAGAAGTAGATGCCAAACAAGATCGGTTCCAGGACTGAAGCCTGAGGTACTCCACTTGTCATTTGTCTGGAGCTGGATTTGGAGTTGGCTACTTTTACAGTTTGGGTTCTTTCAGTAAGCCAGTTGGCAAGCCATCGAATGACGTCAGGATTTATGCCCAGCTTAGTAAGTTTATCTATGATTCCAGAGTGGGGGATGGTGTTGAAGGCCTTGGCTGTGTGGACTGCCTTCCCTCATCAACAGCTCTGGAGACTGATTTGAAGAAGTCAATCAGGTTCAGGAGACAAGATCGTCCCTTCATGAACCCAAACTGGGTGGGGTCCAGTGTTTGAAGGTTGCCAATGTCTTTGTTTATAAGTTCCATGATAATGGGTTCCTTGCCCTTGCAGATCAGGCTCGTCAGACTGATGGGATGGTAGCTCCCGAGATCCAAGGTGGACCCCCCTTCTGGAGTGGGATAACTGTAGCTGTGCGCCACTCAGTGGGCATGAAGCCTGAGGTGAGGCTATGATTAAACATGACACTTAGGTGAGGTGCCAGTTTATTTTGTAGTTCATGTAGTACACAGCCCGGGATGTCATCTGGTCCCATGGATGCTGTATTCTTAGCTTTGGAGAGTGCGGTTTCTACCTGTCTGACTGTGATTAATGGAATTCGGCAATCTTTTGGTATTGAGATGGGCCCTTTAGGAGGTGAGAGGGGGGTGAAGTTGGCACTAAATCAATCTGCCAGGATATTGGCAATATCCTTGTGATCAGTATATTTAATGCCATTCTGTTGTAGCTCAGAGTAGATCTGAGCATTGCCATTTAGATTCTTGACATAACTATATAATGCCTTGTGGTTGTCTTTGGAATCTTTGGCAATTTTATTTTCGTAACTAGCTTTTGAGGAGTTTATGAGGGATCTCAGCTTCTTACTGAGGCTGGTAAGGGAGGTTTTTTTGCATCCTGGGATTTTCCTCTCTTCTGCAACAGTTTCTTCCATCTGTTACATAGTTTGTTTATGGCAGGGGACCACCAGATTGGCTTTCTTTTTTGGAGGAGAGCATCTTGGTTCTATTTAGTTTGGCACGATTCATGCACAAGTGGATGTGCTCGTACAGTGCCTTAGTGTAGTTAATACATAAGTACAGTTAATACTGTGGAAGAAATTACTATTTTATGAAATTACACTAATAAATATTTTCTGGTCTACACAAACAAAAAAAATCCTTTCTTTACAAAAATGGTCTGCAGGAATCTAAACTACTAAATGAGTTAATACAATAATGTAAAGTAAATGATGCAGCAATATATATATATATATATATATATATATATATATATATATATATATATATATATATACTTGTGTTTAAATTGATACATTTATATGTATAAAAAATAGTTGTATGAATACTTATACAGATATAGACACACACAGAGACACAGTCACAGACATAAGCATTTAAATACAGTTAAAGTACTTCTGATTTCCTTTTCTTAATGTTTTCAATGCAAGGGCACATAGCAAATGTAAAGCAAAGTCAGTTCTATATTATGATTGGCATCAATGGTCATAGTTCCTTTGAGGACCAGAAGATGCTAATACACTCTACCGCTCTAAGGACTGACTCAACCTCAGTAAGAGTCTCTTACCTGGATCTGTGTGTACCAGATATGTATCCTTCTCTGGAAGGATATCACAAAAAGCATAAAAGACCTTTTTATGATTGGTACCAGTGCATCTAGTTGATAGAGTCTCCACCTGTCTTTCTTTCTGCAGTTCTGTCCTGGGTGTTGCTTATGTAAACTTGTCAGAAGAGCTGACAACTGCCTTTAAATCCCTGACTGATCTAATTGCTTTGTTTTGCTATGAAAAGGAAGTGTTAAGTTCTCCTTTCTTCTGCAATAAAAACAGTGGAAAACAGTTCCACAGCTTTCTGAACTTTTTATAGCAGCCAATGTACTCCTGACATTAGCAAGATTAATTGCCCATCTAAGATTGACAGCAATACCTGACAGGCTAAACTACAGATTCATGTGTGTCTATGGTATGTCATGCAGGTGGAAACAAATTCCTCTGCAAAGTATGTGAGAAGTTAAGCTTAAAAAAAAGCAGTTGGGCTTTTCCTTTCTTTGATTCCAAGGCAAGGAAATGAAAGTTTTAAAAAGTGCAAGCAGGTTTCTGGTACCTACACAATACTGGAATCATACTGTTGGGAGAAAACCCCCCACTAAGGATTGAGTTAAATTGTAGGAGAGGGCAAAGTTTTCCTTTATGTACGTGACATAAAACTGGTGTAGAATGATGCTGGTTCTGAGAAATCAGTGCCAACACCGGATAAATGATACTTGTGTTATAATAAATAACTGAAGTTTAAGGATGCTGGTTCATAGGTAGGTACTAGGCTAACGGCCAAAAAATGTACCCTGGCTTTCGCCACCCAAGAAAATTATTTTCCTGTGCCCCTGTCGAGCAGAGCCACAGAAGTGATCCCCGGGGTGAATTTCCCATTTACATTCCAATCATCAAGATTTTTCTTGAAGAGTGCTAATGAGGAGCTCTGTTTGCATAGATAGGTAGTCTGTTCCAGAGTATGGGAAGTCTCTGGGACAGGAATCTATCCCTCCAGCATGTTCTGTTTATTGTGGTGACAAGGTTTAGGTCCCTAGAGCATGTAGCTCGGAGGGATTGGGATTTCTTTAAGTGGAGCATGCCCAACAGCTCTGGGTTTGACATAGCTTTGTATGTTAGGCAGAGATCGCCCCTGACTAGGTGATATGTGATGGAGTAAAGCTGTAGTTTTTTGAGACGGTCTGCATAGGGCATCTGTTTGAGGCCAGTAATCCTCTTTGTGAGGTATTTCTGTGGTCTTTCCACTTGTTGTAGATGTCTTGTGAGGTACATACCAAAAGGGGCATTGTACTCTATAATGGGTCTAATGAGTGATGAGACAATAATGTGAACCACAGTTAAATCCTGCATGTTTTGAAACAGATATTTAGAAATAACTCTATGCATAGCGATGTCCCCCCCCCCAAAAAGTACCTCACAGTAAGACGCTGACCGGTTCGACTCTCTGCTAGAGCGTCTTCTGCGTGGAGACATGCGTGAATGGGCGTACCTTCGTTGAAGGTTGTGGGTTAGGGCTGGCAACTTAGCACGTAAAAATCAACTGCCAATCATTAGCAGACCGGAGTTCCGCTGAAAGACACAACAATTCACAGACATGCAGAATGTTTGCACATATAACACCTGGGTGCACTCACCCATGAAGCAGAAGCCACAGTGAGTAGCAAATGTAGCTGATCGTATCTCTGGCCTTGTTGCATTTCATAGTTCATAGTTCATAGTTCATAGTTCATAGTTTAGTACTAAGCTAACTGCCCTTGTGAGCCATTTTAAGCCTAGCCAATTATCCCTTGTGAGACTTAAACCCTGCACCTTGTGTTTGTAAGGCAAACACCTTAGCCATTAAGCCACCCTCCCAACCCATACCCATTATTAATGCTTCACAATGAATGTACATTTAGTTTGAATATGTAACCTTGTAGCCGTGAATGTTAAGTATTTTCTGCCTCTGTAAGTTAAACAGAAGTGAAAGGAAATAAAATATTGCAAATTATATACTTACTTAAATATATTTTGTTTTGAAATTGTAGTGAAGACAGCTAATTTGAAATGTAAAGTATTTGTAGAGATGTTTTGACACCTTTTAAATGTTCGTTTTAGAAGATCTGTATTACAAAACGTTAGTTAAAAAATTAGGGAGATGGATGCAGGAGGCAATAAAGGATGACAAGAACATGGTATAAGCTAACAAAGGGAGCCAGGGTTCTCTTTTTGTCAAAATTAGTTGCTAGACTTCGTAGTTGTTGTAGCACTGATATAACAGCTACACATTCAGGAAGTATCTGTACTCTATTGTCTACAGTTAGAAATTCAGTGTCATAATAAAGTTAATTCACTGACTCACACTTCCTCAAATAGATACATTTTTGAAGAAAAGTGATATCTCACAGTCTTTCATGACTGTGTCTCTGAATCACTCTGTAGACTTTTGTGTACTTGACGGCCTTGGTTTTATAGCTTTCTGCCATGTCTGAATTCCACATAACAATGCATGCCTTTGCTTCTAGCAATTACCATTTCTCTTGGAAAAAAAGCAGAAAGCTTTGGGTAAGAAAGAGAAAAGTTTCAGGAAATACACAAATAGGTTGAAAGAATATTTCACTTCTAATATAGATCATGACCCGAGTACTACTAAAATTCCGTAGGCGTCAAGGCAGCAGACAGCATAGATTTAAATAGTTGTTTATTGATTCCTTCTTTTTGTATTAGACATGACTTTTTATTAAAGAAAGCAGATGTTCAATAGTGTTAACTAGCAATGGGAATTGACTTTCTGTTAATTGCACAGACCTTAGCATTAATAAACTTTAATGGAAATCGAGTTTTCTGACCCAGTAAGTGTCAGCTCAGGATCAGTCTGGAAGGTATTTTTTTTAAAACACTATAGCCAAAGGCATTTTAATAGGATGTGAGTTTTCCTTTCTAACTGCTCTACATAATGAGAAGCAGTGTGTTTCCACATAAGCAGAGTGCTTATGTGCCAGAGAGCCAGATGGGGCATTTGTCAGCTGCTGACTTCAAAACATAGTATCTTACACCATTTGTCTCTTGTCATGCCAACATTAGCTTTATAAATTTCATTCTAAACCAAGGTTCATCTGCCTTAAGACATATGCAGTTGCCTCAGATTAGATCTGTGACGCAAACAAATACAACCCTCTGTACTGATTTCTCTTTGAAAAGGTTGTTGAAGATGAACTAGAAACTCTTCAAAATGTGTTTTGACTGTTCTAGTTAATTGTTCTTTTACACCTTAGCAATTGAAATCTAGATGTGTAGCAAAACAGATATTTCGCTACCAGTCTAGAAGATTTTATTATTGATTGTTAAATGTCTGCTAGAAAGAATTAAATAAAATGCTGACACTATAGTGCAAGAAAATCCCTGTAATATTTTGCATTGTACACCCACCTTATTGGTAAAAAACAGGTTTACATTTAAAATATGTATTCCCTAAAAAAAAAAAAAAAAAAAAAAAAAAATTGATTGTAAATATTTATGCACTTCCAGATCAAACTTCTTTCCCTTTTATAGCTAAATGGATCTTTAACTTTATTGGTGCTGGTTACTTATAAATATTTTGCATGATGGTCTTCTATGTTACAACAAATGTATTTTCATACAACAATGCACAATAGAAGGATACAAATGAGAACAAATTTGAATTATGCTTTTTTATATTATTACCATATAAGGGTTTATTTCATAAACTGTCCCATTCTTTAAATAAAAGACAGCAGATAATTACTTGACCCTCCTAATTAGTGTGTTGTCCAGGTTTTCATCACATTACATGGCTATAGTTTGGCTGCCTTGCATGAAATGATAGTCTTGGTAGAAGCAAAAGGACTCAGACTTTGGAGACAGATAAGAGATACTAGGCCCACCTGTTCATCAGTTTTCCTATTGATGAATCCATCATTTGCATGTAATGAACAGTCTTCTAGCCAGCTGTCTTATAAATCTTTGTAGCTTCTCTCTTTCCCTTTCCTATTTAGGAAGCAATTACTTACACAGTAGGGTGTCCTATATGCAGTGTTATCCCTGTCTTATTTTAAAAAAAATGGTTCTGTCAGATTACCCTGCATTTCTCTCCCTTTACTGCCAAATTATGCAAACTCTGTCTCTTCATTCTAAGAATGCTGCCCTCCTGCACTTTGTAGATTGCACTGAAATTTTTGCACTGTTCTGTCATGTTCCTTCCTACCAATCTATTATTTTAATGTTTGTGTGTGTGTGTGTGCGTGTGTATTTATAACAAATTCCAAAAAACTTTAACATGATATCAACATGCTAATATGTAAAGAGAGTGTTTGTGCAACCACTTCATGTAACTCATTTGTACTGTATTTTACTGTACTATATTTTTGCTGAAACTGAATTGTTTCTATATTTCACTTATTTTGTAACATATATTTTTGCTTTCATTTACTGTTGCCTACACTATCTTACAATCAACGATTTCTGGAGCTTTTCTCCATGGGTCTCCACTGAAAACAGGCTATCCAGTAATCAAATGTAAAATAAATAAATAAATAAATAAATATAGAGAGATATATTTAGACTGTGAGAGTCATCATTAAGTTTCAGACACTGACTCATTATCATCTTAGTTGTCTTGCTGTAGACTACCTCCATCCTATATCTGTGTCATTGCAGAGGGTGGGAATCTAATACGGTATGCAGCACTTCACATATATTAAGAGGAATAGTCACTCATCACTGTCCATGACTGCTGGCCCTTCCTATGCATCATGGCATCATTACTGCTCTCTTCACTTTCTGTTCACATTGCTTGACCACTTTTAATTTATCTGAAATTATTAATTCCTGCTCCTTTTCCATCCTTATTACTGTTAATAGTTTTGTCAAGCAGCCTACCTGACCACTTTGAAGGCAAGACATGCAACAATAAACATAAAATTGTATACATCTGTCTAGAATAGTGACATGGACATTTATGAATTGTGAAGTGGGAGGTTTGCATACAAATAGTATTATAAATGAATGATGATTTATTTTATTTTAGTTTATTTTTAATCTATTTATGTCTTGTTGATCATGTTAATACCACTAGACTTATGACTTCTGTTTAGGGGATGTCTGAGGTGGTATTCATAATGAGCAAGGTAGATATAGTCAGGGCACTGGAGAAATTCTCCTACTCTTTTCATACACTTGGTGGAGGCTAAAGGGCTATCACTTGTGTTTGGAGATTTCCAAGAATGAGAAGAAGTAGAAATTGCTGCTAGAGAACTTTTGAAGAGAATCAGACCAAGATGAAATCCTAGTTACGGAGTTATAGAATGGAGGTCTGCAACATATTATCTTAGATAGACTTTATTTTTCAGAACATTTGGTTTTCATTTAGAAAGAAAAATTAATGAGAAATTCAGAACTTCAAAAATACATGAATTTGACCCTAAAACCTTTTTTGCTGACAATGTATGATAAAAATACATGACATAAAGAAAATGTTTGATAACTGGGAAGGGAAGTGTGGGTATGTATTATAGAAAATCATAGGATCATAGAATCAAAGGAAGTTACCAGGCCATTGGCCCTGAGGCCCTTACAAGCCTAGCCAAAAATTTAGCCCATGATCCGAGAAGTCAGCATCCGATGCCCCTGTCCAGCAGGGAAACAGGTGGAATCCCAGGGGTGTATTTTCTGTTCCTCATCCAGTTATCCAGGTTGCACTTAAAAAGTGTTAATGAGGTACCCTCCTTGACGTGAAGAGGGAGTCTATTCCACACAAGGGATAGTCTCTGGGACACAAATCTGTCCTGCCAACAAGTCCTATTGATGTCACAGACCAGGTTGAGATATTGTTACAGATATGCAGCAGTCCCATCAAGGCTGGGTCTGAGATTGCTTTGTATGCCAGACAGAGGTCACCTCTGAGGCTTCTTTATGAGACTGAGTAGAGTAACAGGGCTTTTAGCCTGTGTAGGGTAGATGTTTGAGGTTCTGGATTCTCCTGGTGAGGGACCTCTGTTGTCTCTCCATCTGCTACATGCGCTTTGCGAGGTACATGCCGAAAGGGGCATTGTACTCAATAATGGGTCTTATAAGGGAAGAATACAGCGATGTTATGACCTTCTTGTCCCTAAATGAGATACCCTAACTAATGAGATGGGCCACATAGAAATTTTTCCATACAACGGAGGCAATATGGTGGTCAAAAGTCAGTTTATTATCAGCCTGGGTGCCCAAGTGCCTCATGGCTGATTGCGTGCTTAGGACCTTATTGTTAATGTGATAAATTGTGGGGCCATTATTCTCCCCAAAGGGGATGATGATGCACTTTTTTGCATTCAGTTTGAAGCCATGTTTTTGGCATCAGTCATTTGTTTGGATGAGAGCCTCTTGGAGGATGTCCACATCACTAGGGGAATTGATGACAGCACCCAGCTTGTAGTTATCTGCAAACTTGGTCAGCCATAGCCATAGCCCAGTGGTTTTGGCCTACACCTCAGAAAAGTATATCCCAAACAACAGAGGCCCCAAGACCAATCTGTGGGGTACACAGATCATTACAGGTCTACTACTTGAGGTGGCATCCCCTATTTTTACTAGGTGGGTTCTATCAGTGAGAGAACTTGTTACCCATCTGGTAACATATGGATTGATGCTTAGTTGAGAGAGTTTATCTATAACACCCGAGTGGAGAACAGTATTGAAGACTTTGACCAGGTCAATGTAGGTGGTGTGCACCATCTTCCCTAAATCCATGGCTTCGGTGACTATCTCACAGAAGTCAACCAAATTTAACAGGTATGACCTCCCCTTGACGAAACCAAACTGTGTGGGACTGAGTGTTTGGAAGGTGGAAATGCCCCTGTTAATAAGGTCCATGCTAATTCATTACATGGCCTTGCAGCTCAGGCTAGTTAGGCTGATGGGTCTAAAATTTTATGGATTAGTGGATGCTCCACCTTTGTGCAAAGGGATGACAGTGGCTGTCCTCTAATCAGCTAGGACAAAGGCGGTACTCAGGCTTTGGTTGAATAGGATGCCTAATGGTGCTGCAAGTTTCTGCCTGAGTTCATGTAGGATGCAGCCTGGGATGTTATCGGGTACCATGGAGGCTGTATTTTTTGCCTTTGAGAGCAGTGATGACTTGCTCCTTAGGAGATAAGGGGAGGGGGAAGGTGCTGGGGATGTCCTGCTTTACTGATGGGGGACAGAGGGGTGACATTTTCACATTTGCTTGTTCAGGCTAAAGAGAGATTGCTTCCAATTAGGCACCTGCTCCTTCTTGGTCCTGGACAGCAATTATTTCCTTTTATTATAGAGTTTATTTATTGCAGATGTCCACCGGACAGGTTTACTCTTCCTTGAGGAGGATTATGTCCCGTCAGGTATTCCTGATTCCATGCAGCTATATAAATGCTTGTATAGTACTTTGGTGTAGGTTTGGACATATGTGCTAGTTGCTAATGGAGGAAGAGGGGACTGTGAAACTGTTTACACCTTCCCTCAGGAGGTTGTAATCAGCTTTGGAGAAGTTTTTTTGTTTGACCCTAGCTGGGGGGAGGGGGTCGGGGGAGATAGTGACTTTGAAGCTGACCACTTTGTGATTGGATCTTATCAGGGAGTATGACAGTGTAGGGATGCTACAGTGGTTATTCATGTTGGTTAAGATATTATCACCTCTTGTGGGAGTGTTGACCAGCTGGTTCAAGGCATTTGCATTGATGAAATCAAGGAATCTCTGGGCATTTGTGTTTTGGCATGAGTAGTTCTTCCAATCTAAGGTTGGATAGTTAACATCACCCAGGATCAGAGTACAGGGTTGAATCTTGATAGATTTGATAAGGTTCATATAGGTGGAGTGGACATCTTGAGTCAAAGTTGGTGTTCTGTAGCTAGCTATGATTTGAATAGGGGTCTTGTCAATGGTTAACTGCACCTGGGGTGTCTCCTGTGGATCATGCTGTTTGACTAGCCTGGGGATGTGTATGTCTTTAATATATATTGCAACTCCATCTCCTTTTGCTTTGCTGCCTACAGTTTAGCATCCAAATGTATGATAGGGTGAGTAACCTGGTATGGCTGGGGTGCTCTCTGCAGCTTTGAACCAGGTTTCTGTGAATGCAGAAATCTCAACATCTTCCAGGGTTATGAATGCTTGCAATGAGTGCAGTTTCATGTTTATACTCTAACCATTTAGCAGCATGACCTTTAATTTGCATTTTGATGACATTTTCATTTTGGTAGTTTTGCTCTGATGGCATTGCCTAAAAAAGGGGGAGGCAAGAGCCTTTGCCAGAAGCCTGAAGCCCAATGAGAAAGATGCAGGCCATCTCTGGCAAAGCATCATGGTCTGTCAAACATGTCTTCCCAGGCTCTCTGGTACTGGATCCTCTTGGAATGACACCAGAAACTAAGTCAATTGTTAAAGTCAATCATTTTCTGTTTGTATTGAGGCATCATTATGGGTGATGGTAGAATGCTGCTTAAGGCTAGGAACATACCTGCCTGGGACACACATTCAGTGAGCTCAATCATGTCTTTCTTCATATTATCCAAGGAGATGCATCTAAAGTCATTCATGCCAATATGGACATTGACAGAGTCATAACAGTATCTGTGGTTAAGTGACTTGAGTGCATGGATGATATGGTGGATTCTGGCACCTGATAAACAACTAACTGTAACTTTTTCCTTATCCAGCCTGGTGAGGGGCACATCTGTGTGTCTCACAATGGAGTCTCCTATGGCTAATATGTTGGGTTTATGTTTAGGCCATAGTGGCTGTGAGACACAGGTGTGTGGATATGTGTGGTGTGTGGCATGGTGGGCAGTGACATTCACCTGTGTCTGTGCCTTAGAGGTCTCTTTTGTTTGAGTATGATTTTGTTGGAGACCTCTGCATATGTGGGTGTGTGTTGTGTAGGTGTGGGTGGTGTTTGAGGTGTGGTGTTTGTGTTGACAAACTTCTCAGTGTCAGATATACTGGCTTGTGAGGGAGAGAGCATAGACTCAAGGTTCTTAATGTAATTGCATCTCTCATGAATTGTGTTGTAGGTGGTAGTAGTAGAGAGTTTTCCATGTACATGAGCCAGTCGCTACACTGTCTTAGGATGCCTATATCAACCAGACTGGCAGGAGAAACCATGGGAAATTTTCCATCCATATTTGTCAGAATCTGAGGGGGTGAGGCCAGAGAGAGCTAAGGGGGTAAAGCATGGAATGTCTAAGAGGAATACTACTAGGTGATCACACAAGTACTACTAAGAGAAAATTTGTAGCTGTAATACCTTGTGATGGGTTAAAAATAGTGCAACTGTGGTGTATGATGTGTAAACAAGTCCAAACCAGCTCAAACACGGGGTTTAAATTCCACAAAAAATAGAAGATTCTAGTAACACAAAAATCTAGCCAATCCTGCTAGCCCCTGCTTTCTTTACCAATCAGCTTGTGCCAGACAATGCCCAGGCAGTCCTACTACTCTCACTAGCAACATAGATATGTCCCTACCAACACAAGATGGCTTCCAGAAACACAGAAGGCAAAAGGCAAATACAAACAGCTCTGGATGCAGCAAACCTGTATCCAGATTATGCAACTCAATTTAAGGGTTAAGAATACAGTAAAACTCACAGAAAAGCACAGATTAAGCACCAACAGACAAAAACAGAACTCACAGTATGAAAAAATATAATGACTGCATGTTTCACATTCTGTAATAGTGAACGGGAAAAGGGCAGTTGATATATTGTAGCCAACCAAAGGCTTGCTTCTCTTGTGGGGAATTCACAAAAAAAGATTTGGGCAATGTGGGTAGCAGGACTATACTGCTGGAAGTTATAGACTTTTTTGTAGGAAATGTAATAAGTCTGTCCATTTTTGGTTTAAATGCCTGGTACTAAATAAAAGGTACATGAAGAAAAAGAAATTTAGAAGGAGGAAAGACAATATGTAGAAAACACTGTTCATGAAAAAAGTGAAATGGCTGACATAAATGTTGAAGAAATATGACTTAAGGTAAAGGAAAAAGAGCAAGGGGAAGGACTAATGGTAGAAAAGATTCAGATACAGACAGAAAATAAGCATGATGGATTGGCATGTGAAGACGAAGGAGATGGTGACTAAGGAAGAGTGGAACAACAAGAGCAGTAGTAAGTTAAAACTAGTAGAGGGAGGGTGAGAATCCATGAGAAGGAGAAAGAGAAAAATAAGAATAGGAATAAAAAAATTGCAAAAAAAAGGATGATTTTAGGTATTTAGAGGCTAAATTTAAAAAGTATACGAAACAAATTGAGTGGCCTAATGTTGTTAAATGCTGCAAAAATAAAAAAAATGGATGCATTATGTTTGTTGGACACCTGCTATGTTAAAAAAAAAAGAGGGAGAGAGAGAGAACAAAATTAAGATGTATGGGAGAAAAAGATGATATGGTTAGTAGGATATGAAACATGTTCTGGGTTATGGGTGTTAATAACAGAAGATGAAGTAAAGAATACTGGATGCAACACTGAAATAAAGGAAGGATGATGATATGTAACTCAGGAAAAAATGGATATTGTATAAAGGTAGTAGTAATATCTATATATACATACATAAACATGAAATTGTAAGCAATTAAATAATAAACACTGGGTGTGAATTGTGAAGTAAGAAAAGAAAAAAAAATAATGTAAGCTGTGAAGGTGATAAAGGAAGTGATATGATTTGGAATCTTAAAAATAGGAAAATGTAAACAGCAGAGATACAAAACATGAATTTTTTAAACAGCAATAAATTATATTATCTATTTGGGTGGCATGAAGGAAAGTGGCAGGTGGGGTAGAATGGGTATCTTTTCAGCTAGAGAAATATGGACTGTTTTAGGTTAGAATAAAATGGTTGGGTAACAAAGGATTTTAGAAAAAAGTAAAGGATTAAGATAGTAGACTATGGCAAGAACATGTGTTATGAAAGCTGGACAAATGGTGGGCAGTTTTTAACAGAAATACCAAAAGAGTATTTTTTAAGTAGATAGAAGGGTGAAAACAATTAAAGTAGAATATGAAAACATGACAGATTTTGAGAAGGGAATGGAATAAGGTGGTAATACAGTAAGAAAAACAGAAAATAAATTGTATGAGAAAAATAAAGTAAATTAAAAAATGGTTTATAGACAGAAATATTTTAAAAGAAAAAAGGAAGAAGTTTTACACTTTTAGGAAAAAAGGCAAGAAGAACGAAAGGAAAGATTTATGGATGTTTCGTAATAATGGAGTAGTAAAGTGTAAACAAAAATAAATTATGTAAATAGTAGAATCATTTGTAGAAACAATGTGTAAGAAGGAAGAAGCTGAAAAGGGAAGGTAGAAAGTAAAGAAAGAACATGTTGGATAATGCAAAATGTAAATAAGAAAAAAAATGAATCTGAAAGACTTGGAAGAGGTTATAAAAGAAGGGAAAGAAGAATCAGCACCAAGTTTGGGTGGGTTGAGTTACAGTTACTATAATGGAATGATTGTAAGGGAAATTAAGTATTTGTGGCAATACTCAATGAATGATTAGAAAAGGGGATAGAAGATGAAAAGTTATACACTGGGATGATTAAATGTTTATGGAAGAAAGATGAGAAAATATTAAGAATTGAAGGCTGATAACATTGGAGAATACTGATTATAAAATCATTATGAAGGTAATCCAAAAAAGGTGATTGTTTTAGAATAATTGACAAGGGAATGGGTATAAAGAATAAAGGGGAAACAAGTGAAGGAAATGTTAGTAATTATAAAATAAGTAATAATGTTAAGGGAGAATTAAGACATAAGGTTGGTTGTATGTCATAAAAAATATGAAACTGCAAGTTGTGAGGCAATGTGGGATATTTTGGGGGATTATGGGTCTGGGAAAATAATAAAAGTGCTCATGAACTGCTAGAATAAGTCTTACATACAGATTATGGTAAATGGCTGTAAGGAAAGAAAAAGAAAAAGAAAAAAAATGAAAATGGGTGAAACAAGGGTGACCAATGAGTATGTGCTTATTTGTGCTAGTAATGAATGCAGTAATACAGACCTGTATTAGTGAAATTAACAGAGCAGGATTGGAAATGGAGAAATGTAAAATAATGCCTTTTTATACATCTTTCATATGTTGATGATTTTGTATTATAACAAAAAATATATTATGGATGAGGGAAACTCTAACAAGGTTGAAATGGGGTTAACTAAAAGTTAGAATTGCCTGGTGAAATAAAGAGAACAAATGCAATATATTTTATAGAAATGATGCAAACATATTAGGTATCAAGTCTGGTGAAACTGTAAAAAATAGTAGAAAAATAGTGAGAAATTCTGAATCAAATAAAGAAGTTATTTTGTTGGTGTAGAACTTTCAATTTATCATTTAAAAAGAAAGTACATATGCTAAATACACACACACACACACACACACACACACACACACACACACACACACACAAATGTATGACAGAAGTTTGAAATAAATGAACACCAAGACATACATTATAAGTTTGAATAGCAAAGATTTAAATATGCAATACTTTGAATCATAAAGATTTGAAACAAAAACAAAACTTATTTTTTGCAGAGGGGAAAGCCCCGCTACATCCCACACTTTCCACACACCTTCTGCTAAATATATATATATAAATATATATATATATATATATATATATATATATATATATATAAATATATATATATATATATATATATAAGACCGGGATAGGATTTGGAAAAT
This sequence comes from Protopterus annectens, assembly GCF_019279795.1. Classification (NCBI taxonomy): domain Eukaryota; kingdom Metazoa; phylum Chordata; order Ceratodontiformes; family Protopteridae; genus Protopterus; species Protopterus annectens. The sequence continues at coordinate 304,038,807 of NC_056751.1, forward strand.
GTGGACTAAAACTAGGACCCCATCTCTTCTTCAGCAATATAAAGAACTCAGAAATAAAATTTAAAAAAAATCATCCATTATGAGAAAATAAACTTATATGCCAATCCTCCCTCTACTCTTAAATCAGACCCAAAGAAATTCTGGAGCTCTATTAAACAGACTCTTCATTCAGGAAACCCTTCCTCTCCTAACCCATGTCCCAATGCAGTACCTGAAGACATTGCCAACAAATTTAACAATCATTTTATAAACTCAATAACCTCCATAATAAATTCTCTTTCCCCCAGAAACAATACTAGCACCCCCACAAACGCTATATCTCTTCCAAACCCTTCTAACTTCTTTTCTCTAAAAGCAGTATCAACTAACTATGTAAAGTCATTACTCTCTAAACTTAAACCTTGCTGCCCATCTGTTGACAAGCTACCCTCTTACTTCCTGCAGATTGCCTCTGAACCTCTTGCCTATCTTGTATCCATCTTAATGAACCAATCCATTTCTCCACTCTCAAAAATCCTAGAGAAATGCCTTCACAAGCAGGTAATGCATTACCTTCACCAGGAAAACCTTCTCACACCCACACAGCATGGTTTCCGTTCCAAGCATAGTACAAGTACTGCACTCATATCATTCATCAACATAGTCTCCATAGCTCGTGATAACAATAAACTTGTCTCATGACTATTCCTTGACCTTTCTAAAGCCTTTGACACTGTCTCTCACCCACTCCTTCTAGATAAACTCACTAACTTACATTTCTCTCCCCCTACTATCTCCTGGTTCTCCAGCTATCTCTCTACCCACCAGCAATCAGTTAAATGGCTCTCTGCACTATCCTCCCCTCTCACTGTACAAATGGGAGTCCCCCAAGGGTCCATACATGGACCACTACTCTTTAATATTTTCACCAACTTTCTCTACTCCTCTTGTCCCCAGTCATCTCTTGTGTAATATGCTGATGACTCAACTGTTATAACCATTGCTGACAACCCAACTGACCTCCACTCAACTACCCAGGTATCCTTCCACACCATTGAGACTTGGCTTAGTGATAACAAACTAATACTTAATCCAAAAAAAACTAAGCTCCTACTCTTCCTCCCTAAAAACATCACCACACTCAAAAGTACATTTACCATCTTATCCTGCAACAACACTATCATCTCAGCTGAATCTAGTACTAAATAGCTAGGTGTTACAATAGATGATCAGCTTAAGTTTGATCTCCATATTACTAACTCTGTAAAAAGAAGTCATCAGAAACTTGGACACCTTTTCCGTAGCAAGAAATACTTAACTAACACAGCCTAAATAACTCTATCCCAGGCTTTATTACTCCCAACACTCCTGTACAGCTGCCACATATTCACAAACCTAAATTCTACACTTATTTCCAAGCTTGAAGCTGCCTATAATAAGATTGCCAGATTTGCAGCTAACCAAACCTACAAGTCACACCACTGCTTAGCACTACAGCAACTAGACTGGCTATAATTCCCTCAGCTGCTCCAACTATACCAACTAGAAATCATCCACTCTATCCTCTATCTACCCTCCTTCTGCCCCAGCCTCTCCACTGTCATATCCAAATATTCCCCTGCTAGGATACTACGCAGCTCAAATCAAGAATTATTAGACATCTACAAACCCAAAATCAAAATAGGCTGCCTTCTCTATAACCCAGCTACATCCAGGAACCAACTCCCCTTGGAAATAAAATCCCTCCAGCATAGCAAAAGTTTCAAATTAGCCACAAGGAAATACCTAAAAACAAAGTGGTCTTGCCACTGTAGCCAACCACCCTAAAACCACCATCCTTTCACCTATTTCACCACCTCACTCTTAATGTATCTCTAACACTATTCCCCTGCCTCTTCCTACCTCTTCCCTTCCTCTGTCAATTCTTACAGTCTCAAAACAACCTACCTGTCTAGTCTGTCTCCTATACTCTACCTACCTTACATACCTTACATCTCCTACTAGCCATTCTTACTTTCCTTTCTTGTTTTCCAAACTCCTGTACAACTAGATCCTACCCACTTTAAATAAGCATCTGTCTAACTATTAACTCATTTTGCTCTAAGTATTTTAAATAATATTGTACCTAGTGACATTTTCTTCTGCTAACTGTTTAAAACCTTGTTTGTAACAACTCACATACTTGTCTGCCAATTGTTAATACTCTGTATAACTGAATTGCCTGAGGAGCTTTTTTTCTCTCCAGGTCTCTGCTTGTAAGATCCTATAGCTGAGTGTTACTACTACGTTACTAAAATTTAATAAATTGTTTTCTAGTCCTGAGGAGCTTTTCTCCCCAGGTCTCTGCTGAAAATGAGCCAAAAGCTCAGCCAGACTAACCCGGTTAACAAATGTAAAATAAAATAAATAAATAACTACAATATATATACTAACTCTGAGATCACAGTGGCAGTGGAGAAAAGGCAAATTATCTAATCCTCACTGTTCTGCAATCTCATGCACTTAAACAGTGGTAGCATTTGAAAATTTCATTTTTGATCTGTGGAGCAGATAATTCAAAAGATGAATGGAACCTGTGTGTGTGTGTGTGTGTGTGTGTGTGTGTGTGTGTGTGTGTGTGTGTGTGTGTGTGTGTGTGTGTATATATATATATATATATATATATATATATATATATATATATATATATATATATACAGAGAGAGAGAGATACATAGATATCCTGAAAAAAGTAGAAAAATATTTGTTATATGTTTTTTCAGTTTTATTTGGGGCATTGTTTATAATAAGATAGAAGGTTTCAATTTAAAAAAAATCAGTTATGTATTTTGCTTCTACACACCCTTTTGGTTCTTAAAATATACAGAAGGAAAGTAGCTTAGTAAGGAAAATACTGTATGTGAAATATTGAGAGACAGAAAATGAAAGTGAAAATAAGCAAAAATGAAGAGATGATGGAAAAAGAAATATAATAAGATTAAATTATAGAAAATTGAGACTGAAGATGTTAAAAGTAGAGAAAAAGGAATCATATAATATGATAATGGAGATTGTTTGTGTCTTTTGGCTTTTCCCGGTTAGGGGTCGCCACAGCGGAACTCTGGTCCACTAATGATTGGCAGTAGATTTTTACATGCCGAGTTGCCGGCCCTGACGCACAGCCTTCAACGAAGGTACGCCCATTCACGCATGTCTCCACAGAAGACGCTCTAGCTGAGAATCGAACAGGACAATGTCTTACTGTGATATAGCCATGAAAAGATGAGAAGGATGAGGTTAACAAAAACTATAAAATAGAAGGGAAAAGTGAAGATTTTTTGTGGAGATTGTTATTAGATAAGCATGAAATACAACACAATGAAGGAAAGAAATCTAAAGACTGTAATGAAGAAATTCAAATCATTGTTTTTAGATTGTAAAACTAATGAAGAGTGTTTGAAAGAAATTCAAAATGAGTATAAGTGGGAAAGTATTCAAAATATAAACATTAACAGAATATTGTATGGGAAGTATAAAAAAGAAAAAAATGTAAAGTTGACAGATTTAATGGGATATTTTTTGTGACAGTATAGGTGTTGTGGAAAAGAAGATGGGATGAATTGCTGTATAATAAAAATAATGATGGAACTGTGTTGACTGAAATGAAAAGATGGTTGTATAAAAAATGATGGGGGATAGAAAGAAAGATATGAAACTGAAGATGTAAAATACTGGAAACAGTGTAACTGTTGTAAATATTGTAAAAATGTAAATCGAATGGAAGGGGTGTGACATAATAAGTAATACATTATACCAGGGATAAGTTTTAAATATTATTGAGGGTCACTTAAAAGGTTAATAGAGCGACAGGTTTAGAATCATAATATAGTTCTGGAAAAATAAGAAGAAGGAAATGCTGGTATCTGGACTTATTGATTGATTGTTATTGTTCATGATTTACGAGGGACAAGGATCAAATAAAGAGGATATATCAGGGATGTTCTGTCAGCTCAAAAGCAGCTAAGAAGTATGTTGGGGTCTGAGAATCTGCTTTTAAATGTGAAAATGTGTATATAAGAAAGTGATGGGGTGTGCCTTTGCCAACATGATACATGGGCTGCAAGAAGTGCTTACCACATAAGAGTGCTGATTAGCACTCAAGGTAAAAAACATTCTCCTCTATTCTCATGATATATTTTATTATTATTATTTTTTTTTTGCATGGCAAACTGTCATATATTTCATTCTATCTCAGACAAGGATATGTTCAGTATTACTTTAGCACTCATCACATTAGCTGACAAACTGTTCAGAACATTCTAGCACCCTTTATGTAAACTAATAATTGTCTTATCAGTGTTACCTGATACTCTATCAACTCATATTGTTGCTTTTATTACATAACGCTCTTATTTTGTCACATCACTTCATTTTCAGTAATTGAAAGCCTTCAATACACCCTTCACTTTATAGCTAATCATTTATTCAAGTTTAGGTTTTTAAAGGACAAGTTCTAAAACTGGTCTCTTGGACGTGAATTCTCTTTCTTCATTGACTTGCTACATATAATAGTAATTTACTCCACAGTAAGAAAATTCCGCGTGTCAACATACTGATCTACAAATGAAGAAAGCTGCCTATTTATTGTATTTTAGTTAGTTAATGTTTCTTTATGGTGATAATGGACTATTTCATGTGGACCCATTATAACCACTAACTATATATGACATGTTTTCATCTAACATTTCCTACTAGTCTACAGTCTGTCATTTAGGTTACACTTATGTGAGTATACCTGCTCAAGTTGTCAGTTGCTGAGGCCACACAAATTTAAACATATACAAGTGAACTGTGATTGCTCATATGTATCTGATTAATGTATTTTCTTTTATGCCAGCATCTTCAGGAAACAGTATATACTGCCTGTTAGAGATCTCTCTCTTTCTGAGGTATGGTGACCTTGTAGTTAGAATAATAAAGAAAGAGTTGTGGAAGTTATAGTGATGCCTACTCCCCTGCAAAAAATGATTTCTGACAAATGTAACATTTTCTCATATTACCTATAAGCTTAAGTAGCTGTGATCAAAGCTTTTCAGTACTTGAGTTCATGAAATCTGAATTATTTTTACTGAGCTTTTATGATCCAAGCTCGGGTTGGTCAAGAACACATAGTAGAACCTTTTCTAGTATATCCTACAGTATTAATTCTACACATCCTGTTGCAAATCTTACTAATCTAGTTGTATTATTTTAGAAAATATCAGATAATGTAAGATATTCTAGATTTTATACTCAAGTTTAAATTCTGAGGCTTGCCCCAGGCACCTGGTCCTTTGCCTAGTGATGCCTGTCTATAACTCCATTATGTGACAAATTGTAATGTTGAATTTCAGTTAGAACATTTTAAAACAAATAAAAAAATGAAAGATTTTATTAGTCTCTCAGCTGCTATGTCCGTCTTCATTGCTGCTCTTCCTTTTAACAAATGTAATATAAACTTTAGGCACAAACAACCTTCCATAATTATTTCTCATGGCAATTTACACTTGCTATCATGTGATGCACTGCCTATTCCATTAGTTGCTGTCAAAGAATAGTTCATTACTATATGACCAAGTAAAATTCTCCCTCTTCTTTTCCAAATCTGTCAAGGCCCCCAACTAAGACATTTTGCTACAATAATAATGCAATAATTAAATGACGCTGTCTCTCTCTAATAAGCTATCCATTCATTCAATAAAGAAAATTACAGCCAACAAGAAATTTAAAAATGGTCTATGTGGTTTAGGAGTGCATCTTTACCTCGTGTCTTATATTTGCATTATGCTGCATTTTATTTTATTTTTTTGTATTTTAAATAGCTCAAATACTGTTATCTGAATTCAGCTGAAAGCAACATCTTCCATCACTCGAAGCCCAATTGTTGTTGATGTGCACCTAATGGATACAAGCATCTAAACATCATTGAGATTCAGCTTACCTTTACCCATTTCAATTTATGAATTATAAAAACTTCTTTTATTAATTTAATTATTAACACACATGAAAAAGATGTTTCTTTAAACATTTAGGATATTCTTTAAATAAGGCACACTGTAAAGCTATCAGCTCCAATTATTCTAAACTATCCAGTTTTAAAACTGGTACATCTTCAAGCATCCTTAGCCAACCTTACTTCCTGCTATATTGAGGTGAGGATCATAACTGTAATCTGCTGTCATGAGCCATTCCCCACACAGTCACCCTAAGCCCTAACCTGAAGTAAGGACAAAAAAAGCTCTCCCAATGAAAAATAATAATAAAAAGTTCCACTCAGAACTGTAACTCAGTAACTGTAAGAAGTAGAGTGTGCAAGTTTTTTGCTTCAGATATGTATGTGCTGTGGTACTAAATACTAGTGCAAATGCAGTACTGGTATTCATTTAAGAAGTTGCAACACAGAACTGCAGTTAACTCATCTGGCATCCTGGTCAGCTCCCCAGATGGGTGCAGCCTCAACCCAAAGTTGGATCAGAAACACGGTCTTCCAAGAGTTGAGGGCAAAAATATGCCTTCTGTACTTCTGTAAAAGCAAGATGCTTGCTGCAACTATAATGTAAATCCTTACTACCGTAACTAGCACACTCTATGCATTACTGCAAGTCTGAAAGCAGTTTCAGCATTCATTTATGAAGCCCTAGTATCCTCGCAGCTTTGTAAATAAATGCCACTATTACAGTTCCACCTCCTCGGCACCTGACAATCATACCCAGTTACAGCTTCACCCATGGCAGTCACCCCTTTCACCATGTCTTAGTTAGAGCATGAAACCACCCATGGTTTCTTAAATAAATGCTGGTGCTGCAATTGTACCCCATTGGCAAATGCTGATCTTCCCCTAACAGTGAGCTCCTGAGGCAGAAAACACCTTCTCCTCATCCTAGTTATGGCTCTGTTTTGTCTACAGCCACAAACTGCAGCTGTACATCACCAATCTGAGGGTTTGCAAGTATCCATGCAACCACCTGGGTTTTGTTAGAAAATAGTAATGCAAATAATGCTGGTGTATCACAATGCAGAACCACTAGTGCTTTTGCTTGTGGATTCAGCAGATAACATACATTTAAGTGTGATCTTTCCTTGTCATTTTGAGAAGTATTTGTGTTGTAATTCTGCACTATAATTGTGATTCAGTCAATATAATATATGTGGCCACTTACTCCATTTATAAAACCTCCTCTGGGGGTAAAACCACTAAAAGGCTGTCACAAAAAATATGAGCACATGCACTTCATTAAAAATACATATATATTCAGTACAGTATAAAAGGCATTGAAACAGCTTTTGTAATAGAGATTCATCTGGGGCAGATTTGTAAGAAGATGATGCATGTCAAAATAGACAAGATGGATTGGCGGCTCATGTTGATGGGTAATTATCAACCTGTTCAAAAACAAACAATCCAAAAACAAGCCGAAAAAAACAAAAAAACAACCAGAGACACTGGTGTAGATATCCACGCTTTACTGATGATTCTGGTACCTCAGCTTACACAAGCCTTCCAAGGAATAAATTCATCATCTGGGATACCATATTAAATAACACTCTCAGTTACCCAATTAACGTATTATATAATTATATAATTAAATTCATTCTACTTGCTTAAAGAATTGAACAAAAGAAAAATCTTCTCAATTTATCCATCAATTAATACAAAATTCCTTGTACAGAAATATCTTAGGAATACAAAATCTGAATGTATTACAAAAACTTTTCATAAAAAATGCAAATATTTTGTGAAACCAATTTCTCTGCTCAAAACATGCAAACATTTATGAAAAATCAGTGTAAATACATATACTGACATAATAATATAGCCAAAAACACAGCCATCTGAGACGCAATCATACATTCAGATCCAATTCCATATTCAAACCATTAGACCACAGGGTGTTAAAATTGATGATATATCTGGTCTCCATTCTTAACAAGGCCCTTATCAAATTAAAATCCTGTTTCTCAAACCCTTTCGCTAATACACTAAAAACTAAACTATCCATAAAAGAGAATGATGCACGTCAAAATAGACAAGATGGATTGGTGGCTCATGTTGATGGGTAATTATCAACCTGCTCAGAATGATCAACCTAATGTAAAAAAAGGTGTTCTGAAACTGACATCTGTTAGATAAATGTATTTTAATTTTCTCCATAAATGGATTTAAGTAGAAACTGTATGTGACTTGTAGTACCATATTTTCTGTTTTTTTCCATCTGTTTTAAAACTAATGAAGGATATTAAGGATCCCATGAGTCAATATATTTATTTTTGCCCAAAAAACACAAGGACCCTATTAAACCACCTGGGAGACCAAGTGTGTCTGGGAAAGACTCTATCACTGAACCATTGTCATTGTTTCTTATGAAACATCTCAAACCTCTATTATGGTGGGTCCGATCACGCATACAAGACACCACAGAATTTCTAAAAATCATTTCAGATACTCAACTTGAAACAAAATGGTTGATGTGCACTCTAGATGTTAGTGCTCTTTACACAAACATCCCTCATGCTGCTGGGTTAGAGGCCATTAGATACTTGCTGTACAAATCTGAATTATATCAGGCAGGGTTCAACACTTTTTTGTTGGCCTGACAGAACATGCCCTAACTAATAATGTATTTTTCTATCAGGACACATGCTATTGGCAAATTGAGGGGATGGCCATGGAGGCATCCTTTGCCCCCATTTATGCTGACCTTTTTATTGGCCTTCATTAAAGAACATCTAATCTATGATGCAAGCCATAACTTGTACCTGACAGAAATAGACATTTGGAAGTGATATTTGGATGATTGCTGGATGGTATGGAGGTCGGATGTGGAATATTTTTCTGAATTTATTGACTATCTGAATGAAAACAAATGGGGTTTACACTTCACGTTTAATTTTGATGCGAACATCATTACCTTTCTTGATGTTTCCATTTCTAGAAAATCAGATCATGCTTTGTGTACTGAAGTCTTCCAGAAGTATCCCCAATACAATACCCTCCTCCATGCATCCAGCTTTCATCCGCATCATATAGCCAAAAATATCCCCAAATGCCAATACATCAGAATGAGATGTATTTGTTCTAAGGATTCAACCTTTCAGGAATATAGGCGGGATCTGACTCACAGGTTTAGAGAGAGGGGATATCAGATGGGACATGTTCTTCAGGCCAGCAATTGGGCTAATACACTCAAGAGGAAAGACCATTTGACATACAAACAACAGGAGCAGCAAAGCTTGGCACCAATTAGACTAGTGACCACTTATGGCAGGAATTCTGATTTATTAATCAACAGTGCACAGAGACACTGGAATATTTGACAGAGTGATCACAATCTAACTAATATTCTATCAGACAGATGCCAGTTTTCATTCCGCAAGGGGAGAAATCTTGCTTCCCATTTGAATCATTATAAACATTCGCATTCTAGGACACCATTTCAGGAGGTCCAAACTACACTAATGGGTGAGGTGCTTACAGGCTGTTTCCCATGTGGACATTGCACTCACTGTAATAAGGTTTTTAAATCCAGACAATTCACAAGTAAGAACTGTGGCACAGTTTATAACATATTTTTTTTTGCTAATTGCAGTAGCGAATGGCTGATATATCTAGCAAAATGCAGCTGTGGCTCTTTCTATATAGGACAAACCTCACGACCATTAAGACTGAGAATTTCTGAGCATACCAGTGATATGAACAACAAAAAATCAAGCAGTGCTTTATATAAACATTATTTAAAACATTCATCTGCCAAGTTTAGTTTCATGGTTATAGATATCATGAAAGGGAATAAATCCAACAAAGCGGGGTGACATTCCATTCTTGACACAACGGAGAAAAAATGGATTGTTAAACTGGGTGGTTTATTTCCACCAAGATTAAATTAACAATTTTAGACCATCCAATCACAAGCTTGATTTAATTACTTGCATGTATAAAAGACTATCTGAAATGTATTCTATTTTACAGTGAGAAAGGCTGTGTTGTGTACCAGCTGAAACTGGTTTGTTTGTGCATTGCATTAACCGCATAAACTTATTTTTTCAGCCTCACAGTTTGCTGGCTTACACTTTTGGGTTTTGGATTTTACATTGCTTAAGCCGTGCAATTGCCTTTCGTGCAGGGGGAACTTTTTTGATGTGTTAAAACTAATGAACTCATTTACTTGTGTAGCACTCTGAAGATATCCAGATTCACACTGAGATGAAAGCACTAAGTGGCTGCAATTAAAAAATGTGTTTAGCTTTCTACCACCACAGTCTTCATTACGACAAGTGGTATGGGAATGGATGGAATGATGGATAGACTGAAGATTTGTTTTACTTGCAAAAAAGCACACTTACAAAACAGTGGTATGCATGAAAACTTGCATATTAGCAGGATTTACACATTAGGTCTGCTATTAAACATTAAACAAGTTAAAACAGCAGTGAATGATGATTTTAGGGTCATATGAATAACAAGTCAAAGAAGCAGCACTCTTTTTCCACAGGAAAAGTAAACTAGTTGTTAATGGACCTAAGAGACACTCATTATGAATGCTATCATAAAATTTACTTTACCAAGGTTTCTTTCGTATGTTCACTTACAAACTAAATATACCATATTCACAACCGTCTCTTCCCTGTCAAGCTGTCAATGTAAGTGTCATTTATGTCCCCTTCTCATCTCAGTAAAGCAGAAAATGTATTCAAAAAATGCAAAACACACAATGTAAACTCAGTCAGAACTGAAAGAAAAGCAGTTCACAGACTGCACTGGCAGCAAACTAGGGTTAAGGAACAAACCCAGAAGACTGAATTGTCACATAAAATCCTTTATTTGCTAAAAATAAAAAATCAGGTTAACGCTTTTGTTTAAACCATATGTTAAACTTTATCAGACTGAACCCTAGTTTGCTGCCAGTGGAGTCTGTGAACTGCTTTTGTTTCAGGTCTGAGTTTACAAAATGTATTCAAAAATCTAGTCACAACTCTTGTGATGTGTCTCCCAACTGAATTTAGAACTACAAATACACATATTTTCTTCATGAAGGCCTTTCTGCTTCATCTTTTTATAAAAGCTCAATACAAATGTATTATGTTACAACCACACCATTATGATGTAAAAGATGAAAAACATTCCAAGATTGAATTGCTGAGTTTGTTGTAATGGGCAATCCAATGCATGTGTATAAAAGGAGTAAACAAGGCTGTTAAACAAGGAATACCCAACCCTATCAACATTGTATGAACCTGCCTTTCCATTTTACTTTTGAGTTTCTATTTTATTCTACTGCTAAATGTTAAGATCACCAGTCATATTTAGTGATACCCATTGTGGCTTATGGTTTTTAAAATGGTTATTCAGTCACTGTAATACCACTATGCAACATATAAAAACATGCATATTTCCATTGTTGTCTTACTAAACCAGGGTACCTTTTGTTTTAGTATGGCATATATTACATGTCACTTGTTATGACATGAACATATCACAGTGTATAGCAATTGTTATTGACATCCCATAATTCATTTCACAAATCAGTGTATATATTGCACATGCATTATTTTCACAGTATTGCACTGCTTGCATCTTCTTTGCAAATAACGTGATTTTTATGCTGTTATACTCATCTGCTATTGTATACAATATTTTACATATTCTAATTTGTATGTGTAGGTGTAAAAACCTTGTGCCTGGGATGTGGTTGAAAAGGGTCAATAAACTAGCCTACCAATCTCATTAAAAGTATTTGAAAATAAATAGAGAAAATGACAAGAACTGACTGAGAGACAGTTTTAATGGAAGTATCAATAACTTTTTGAAAAAAAGGAGCGATAGATAAAAGAAAGAAAGAAAGAAAGAAGGAAAGAAAGAAGGAAAGAAAGAAGGAAAGAAAGAAGGAAGGAAAGAAAGAAAGAAAGAAAGAAAGAAAGAAAGAAAGAAAGAAGGAAAGAAAGAAAGAAAGAAAGAAAGAAAGAGGGAAAGAAGGAAAGAAAGAAAGAAAGAAAGAAAGAAAGAAGGAAAGAAAGAAAGAAGGAAAGAAAGAAGGAAAGAAAGAAAGAAAGAAGGAAAGAAAGAAAGAAAGAAAGAAAGGAGCATACAAATAAACTGCAACCACCTATAGAACATATTCAGAACTTTTTCTCTGTCTTCCTAAATACTCTGAATGAATGCTTTATTTAATTTTTGCCAATGATAAACATGAACATGAACCTTATAACTGCTTTATTTTAGCAATGGTATTAGCCTATGTTATGGATACTACCCATGGACTATTTCTGCATGATATCAGACTTTTTGTAAAATAAGCCAAATAAAGACTTGTATTATGTATGTGGAAGTATAAAATTATTATAGAAGCAATGCTATCCAAACAGGTAACAGACACAATTGTCCAGCTTAATACAGTTTCCACCAACATCCATAGTTATCTGGTTTAACAGGCAGAGCTATTACTTAATCATACAAACCCGTGTTAAATATTCAGAAACTGGTCATACTTTGGACATACCTTGAGAGACAAAACAGAAAACTGTTCTAAAACTGCTACTGTAGCTATAAGCCCTGCCCATGAAATACAGAAAAAGTTATTCTGCAGCCTAATTTGCTCTTATATGTTCTTTGATCATGTAATGTTTCACAAATTACACCCATTACTCTAATTCATACTTCACAGAACAGTAATCAGTTAATAACATGGGAAAATATTTAAAGCTATGGCAATGCTTTTCCTAGCATCAATACTTCACAGTGTCCAGATACTGATTTAAGAAACACTGATTTCAAATAAAAACAAGGGCTGTTTTGCCCCTGTGCAACAGCTCTACACCTTGAAGTAAGAATACTATGGAAAGCATATCCACACATGTAGGTCCTTGTATGGAGAATACACTCAGTCTTGTCCTATAAGTGAAAGCAGTAATATACACCAGGAAACGACCTGTATTATAATTTTATATATGGTCACAATCTTTTTAGCACATAAACATCTCACAATGCAATTCATGTGATGAAAAATGACACAAAAAGTCCTTACATTCCTCTCAAAGGAACAGTAAGCCATTATGTCATGAGAGCTGTACAATATTGAATATACATGCACATGTTCATGTGTGTGTGTGTGTCCTACCCCACATATACATATATTTACATATGTGTATGTTCAGACTTACCCAGACATAAGCACACAAAGCTACAAATATTCATGCAGTTTTATCTGCTTAAACCTACACTTTCCTTTAGTTAATTTAAGCATCTGCCTACCTCTTTCTTGCTTATCAAGAAACAAGTTTTGTTTTTCTGCACCAGATCCCATTACCAAAAACTGCTTCCACTGTCAGTCCTCATCAATCTAGTTTACTTGTTTGCTAATCTTATTTTAGAGTGCAATGAAACTGGGTCATGCAGTATGCCTCCTTTTTGTAAACCAGCAATAGCATCTCAATGTTGGTAAACTAAAGAAAAGTAAGTCACAGACACTATCATTCCCCAAATCATATCTGTTTATATTGTGTATGGATGGTGGCTAAACCTATCTGAACTAGATATTGCCAAGTATGCTAACTGAAATTAATGTGATGCTATTAACATCATTCATAGCAAGTCACATTTTATCTGAAAAGTAACAGATTCCTATTTTAGTGAGACAGCAGATTACAGATTTGTTTACTTTCACAGCTGACTGACACTGAATTTTTCAAGTGAGAAGCAGTAAGATGTATCATACTTTAAGTACCATTGCCAGCAATTTAATTCATTTGTAAAACTCAATTTGACCAGCAGCAAGTGAGAAAGGCTGTGACTCTGTCAGTAAAACTGACAGCAGTTGCTGTTTGTGGGGGTGAAAGGTGATCAGTAATGATGCAACTGAAATGAGACGTATCATTTTGATATAAGTCACACTGAAGTATCAGACAGTGATATATACTTGTCTGCGACATCTCTCGAGGAGTTTGTAAATAAAGCAAATTACAAATATTTTTTCCTTTAACTGTTTTGTTTTACCTTGTTCAAAATTGTATGTTGAGACAGGTTGATGAGAAGTAGGTTGTTGACCAGTAAGAATGCAAAAATCATTAAAACACTTTAATAAATACAGCTGAGGTGACAGTGGAAATATGTATAGATTACACTGAAAACTCTGCAGTTCTGTGATGATTGATCTGATTTTATTTGATATCTCTTTTTAGTAGCCGGTGTTATAAAACTTGATAGTGGCACAATTACTAGCAATTGTCAGCTAATCAAGAGAAAAAAAATAAGCCATTTTATACATACTTATTTTTTTTTTCTGATTTATCACTAGGAAGTATATAAGAAGGGAAATGTTTTCAGTAGCTGAAATGTCTTGATGAAACTACAGCAGTGGGAATTTATTCAATATTTTATCTGACTTAAGTATAATATATTATGGATAAAAATACCAAAATCATAAGGTTGTTACTGTTACTATAGTCATTTAAATTTACAATATTACATTTCTAAAGCATATATACAAGGAACTGAATCAAAGTACTTGGTTTATAAGAGTACTAAGTGGCTTACAAAGCAAGGGATTGTATGCCTCCATGTAAGCATGGTGTAGAATAACTTTAACAACTCTTTTTGTGCCGGGGTTATTGTAGACTCTGTATAACAGATATACAGAATGACAATATATTCTGTTTGGAAAAAAACTGGATTGGACCAGGCTTTAAACATCTTGTAGTATGAAAAGTAGAGTATTTAAGTACGTCAGCTTGTTTTAATATTACCCACATTATTACTCTCAGCTCTTTACATCAACCTACAGAAATGCAGACAGAAAAAAGCTCATAATCTTTCAAGTCTTCAAAAGTGTAAAGCCATGTACAATTGCCCCCTTTTCTCTTCCCCGTCCTTTCTTCCATCTCCCCCAGTCACCCTCTCCATTATCCTCCTAGCAGCATGCTCAAGGGCTCAGTGAAGCAGACCTTTATTGAATGTTTCCCTTTCAAGCACTTACCTGGCATTCCTCTCTGTCCCTCCTCATGACTTTCACCCAAGTAACATTGACAACGCAGTGTACCCAAGGCTCTTCTTGTTCCTGTTTTCCGTTGTGCATGCTTCAAGCTCACACAGTCTTTCATTATAGTTTACATTCATGTGATTGTTATCCTAATCTTTTTACACATTTGTTCAAAAATGCTGGCTCAAGTTGGCATTTGCTTGGACTGTCATGATTTGTTTCTTTGTAGGGCAAGATTTACTTACTCGCTTGCTAACAAGGTTTGGGTGGTCTGAGGTTTTCGTACCTGAGAGGAAGAACAAGAGACTTCATGTCAGAGATCACTCTTTCGTCATGGTGCAATTACTCTGGAGTAAGAATATTTATATTTTTTTAGAGATGTAGGGCAGTCCTCACCTACAGCCTTGAAACAGGCTATGTTCCAAGTGGATGGAGGACTGCAACAGTCATTTTGCTCTACAAGGGTGGCCCATCAACTGACCCAAGTAACTACAGACCCATCAATCTAAACAAGCCTAATATGCAAAACCATGGAACAAATTATCATGGAAATGGACACTGGCAATCTACAAACACTGAACTCATCCCAATTTGGCTTTGTTAAGGGAAGGTCATGCCTACTTAACCTGGTAGACTTCTTTAGAAAGGTCTTCGAAGCCATAGATGAGGGTAAAAGAGTGCATACTGCATATCTTGACCTGGCTATGGCATTTGATACAATACCCTACTCAGACGTTATTGACAAGCTCTCTGAACTAGGCATAAATCCATACATAACTCACTGGATTGCCTGCTTACTCACAGACAGGACCCAATAAGTCAGGATCAGTGAGACCACCTCTAACAAGATATCAGTTACAAGTGGAGTACCCCACAGCTCTATGCTGAGTCCTTTCCTGTTTGGCATCTACTTCTCAGAAGTCAAGGCTAATGTTAAAGGCCTCTGGCTTATCAAGTTCACAGATGACTGTAAGTTGGGAACTAATATGGATCCCCCCAAGACACAAACATCTTGCAAGTGGATTTAACACAGACAACTGAATTGTTCCAAAGTCATGGCCTAAAACTCAGTACCAAAAAATGCATTATAATGCCCTTTGGGAAATTGTTAATACAAGTTAATTACTCCATCAATAAGTGTTGAGCCAGTAGTAAGGGATCTAAGAACATACGTGGAAAGCAATCTAGCCTTTGACCAACATGTAGCTAAGATAATAAGAAAATCATTCTATGTTGCCCAGCTTATAGGTAATGATATTGCATCCTGGTCCAAGGAAGTTATAGTACCACTCTACTTGTCTCTTATCAGACCTGTCATTGAATACAATGCCCCTTTTTGCATGTATTTAACCAGACACTTGCAACAGTTGGAATGCCCACAAAGTTTTCTCACCAGGAGAATTCAGGGCATTAATACTTTGGCCTACAATGATCACCTAAAGGCTCTGTCTCTGTATTCAGCTTCTTGTAGGCTGCTGAGAGGAGATCTTTGCCTGGCTTACAGGGTTCCTCAGACCCAGCCCTGATGGATTTGCTGCACATGTTCAAAACAAACAGCAGCAGAAACAATATATCCAGGGATCTGAACTTCACTAGTGACATAAACAGAACATGCTGGAGAGACAGATATGTGTCCCAAAGGAACCCGACACTATGGAATAGGCTCCTTATCCATGTAAAACAGAGTTCATCCCTGACCCTTTTCAAACAAACCATTGACAACTGGATGGGAAATCATAAATTTACCCCCAGTCTGGCCTCCATGTCCCTTATGGACAGAGGCCATCAGTAAGAAAAGTATTATCCTAACACCCCACTTACAAATCCTTAGCTACCTGCCTACAAACATGCCCCCCATAAGATACTTGGGATCCAAATGGTTTGGGGTGTGTGGCCAGACTTGTAAGTGCCCGAGTGGTTATTAACGTAGTACCCATGAACCTATGAACCTGTAATGCAACACATTGTCCTTTCTTCTTTCTCCCAGATATCCTTCAAATTCAAATACTTCACAATTCAAATACACAGGTTCAAATGTTCTGTCTAATTCATCTTTTTAAACACTGCTGCACCTGTCTTGCTGCTTGATTATTACCTTTTCTGTTATATAATTTAGTTCTACAGTCAACATCCAAAGCCTCTAAAGAATAACCAACATTTCTTTCTTGCATTTCATCTATCAGATCCTTGACTTGTTTATACTTCCCAAAAGCTATATCATCACTCCTTTGTGATATGCAGCTCTATTATGCAATAGTTTCATGTGCAACAAAAATTCTTCCAATGTCTTGCAATGAGATAAACTTGTTCACGTCTCCTCTGTTCTTATCTTTCAATTCACCAAACATAAGCCTATGTCCATCACTTTTTGTCTTACTGCGGTTTTAATGAGAAGCTTTCCATGTGCCATACACTAAACAGAATTCCATAATATGTTGTCCCTAGTTACCTTCCCACTTTCTTTTATTATCCTTTATATCTCTGTAGCTTGTCTATCCCAACCTGATTCTAAAAACAAAATCCTGAACAAACTATCATACCAGTCCTTCCTATCTTGTTGAACTCCCACTACATTTTCATGCCGTGCCATATTTAGAGCATTCTTAATAATTCTCCCCAGTCTTGCATAAACCCTACCCTTTCCTTCTGTATCTCCCATTTTCTCCTATACTTCCATCACAACAGCTTCCTCAACAAAACTGCTATCTTCTTTCCTAATTTCATCTACTGTAAAACCTAAATTTAGTAAAATAAAGAGCAAAGAAGTACATACCATATTCTGTCACCCTCATTCTCATCTACAGTTCTGAGTAGAAAACCCACTTATTTTGGTAATTCAGTTTCAAGCTCAAAATCGTCAAATAAAACATCCCCATCAATTCTAACAGTAGACTATTTGAGAATCATTTAAAATCCAGCTACGTATACTTCCCCTCAATCAGAACATATTTGATAACATTTACTAAAAGATATGACATACTTCAGCCATATTTGGACCACTGCACTAAAATAAATAATGCACTTTGCCTATATTTGAACATTTCCTTCATTCTCCTAACATATTGTTGATCTAATCAACCCTCATCTGCAAAAACAATTCTTTCCAATTTAACACTCCTTTTTTCTGCCATTTCTTTCATTTTCTTTGGCTTATCCTTATATACTACTTTCTTCTGTAATTCCATCATCTTCTTCTAGTTCTGCGTGTGCTTCCTCTAAGGACACAGGTGACATTGCCATTTCAGATACCTTATCTTTTTACTTTTCAGCTTGATATTTTTTTTTACTATCAGCTAAGTACTCAATTTTTGATTCTGTCTGGTGTGTCAACTAAATTCATAACCTGATCTACATGAAAATGTCCTTCTATACTCTTCTCCACCATTTTAATGTTCCCTTCTTGCTCACATTGTCTTTGAAAAACACATTCTGGGGGAAAAAACATTTCTATATGATCTATTATAATTGCTTGCATGCTAGTAGCTCATGACACACTTGCTTGTTGTCACTTGATCTAATTGCCAAGTGCCCTAACTCTCACTAGCTCAATCATAGCTAACTATCTAACGCTCCAATCACTGAGCCCTGTGATACTGCGTAGCCTTACCAGAAACCTTACTTTAACAGTATAACGCCCACCTAGTCCCTAACCTTAACCATATACACTCCACTCCCTAACCCTAAAGTCCCTGATTGCTCCCTGGACCTAAAACTACACCCTTCCTCCCTAAACTTAAAAGTCTCGATCATTCCCTAAACCTAAAACTCACGTCCCACTCTCTACCTGCTCCCTAAACCAAAAGTTTGCAGTCACTCCCTAAACCTAAAGATTCGCCCTTCCTAAATCTAAATTCACCACACAATCTCTATCTGAAACCTTAACATGCACTCTCACCTTCCTCCCAGCCCCTCTCCATAGCTGCTAGACTTACCCTATTTAAACTCAGCTACTGTGTTTGGGCACAGTGCAACTCCATTCTCTTTCTGAATGGCTGCTGCACCTCACCCAAATGTATATTCAAGTTTGAGTGCAAGTAGCCAGCTGTATGAGCTACAAGACAACCATGTCGCTGGCTGTGATACAGTGGTATTTGAGCACCTGGAATTTGGTTGCTTGCAGTAGACCCCTTCTATATATCTGATACACACCCTTTTGAAGTGACATGTAGAATTTTCCTTCACTGTAAATATACTATATATATATATTTTTTTTGTGAAGAACGTACACTTATATACAGTGTATAACAATGATGGCTCACCTGCATAATTAAAAATACATTTACCCCTGATTTTTTTTTTTTTTAGGAAAGCAAATTAGTTTTTCTTTAGTTACAAGCAAACCTGTCTTTATTTCCTAGCCCATAGTCCACAGCTTAAATTTATCAGTAGCTTTTTTTAGAAAGCTTACAGTCTTGAATACTTAGTAATGCTTCAAAATATCACAGTAACACACTGCATCATTGCATACAAGTCTTAACATTCTGCTTTTATTCAAAGTCAAACTTACTGACATGAAATTGCTTCTGTGCACAATCTGTTTAAATCAATTCTAATAACATTTTGCATGGTACTCTCTTACTCACAAAGCTTAACTAACTGTAGTCTCAGTGGATTAACACATAGCATACTTGTCTTTGATACTGGAAGATCAGAGGTCTGTGAGTTTGACTATCAGAAGGCCTTCAGTTCTATTCCCACAGCAGATGCGTAGATTAATTTTTCAGTACTGACATCAAAGTGCAGCATATGGGAGCTGTTGAACTGTTATGTGCTATCCTTAGGATGAGATATTAAACTCAGGCCCTATCTGCCTCAGTTGGTAGTACATCAGGTAGATAGGGAAAGATCTCACATCACTTATTTAAAAGAGGATGAGTGTTTTTTTTACATTTAAAACAATAAACAGCAGAATAAATAAAATAGTCCATTCTTATGAAATCTTATTTTAATCACTCAAAAATAAATATTTCAAAACATGCTGAACCCCTTAATCAGTATTTCAGTGTTTATTATTCAAGACTGCTCTACATACATCCTGCCATAACACTCAGGTTCCTTGAACCACAATTTTGCTACTTTTCGCTCTCTTTCTGGCTCAGTCACGTTCCCATAACATCCATAAAATAGATTATTGAGATCAAATAGTATACTTCTGAGATCACCCTTACTTGTTCTGCTAATGTCTCCTAAAATCTCTTAACACTCTTAATCCCAAAAAAAGGTGGTTAGTCATTTTACCCACTCTCATGTTTAACCTTATCTGTTGTCTGGCTTTTCAAAGGAATTCTGTTGTAACAATCTCTGGAATAAATCTCATTAAATTAATTCATATTGCAATCTTTTATCTGGTGTAATATTCACTATCTGTGGTCCCCCTGCAATGGCCCCCAAATAGAAATAACATAAAACCTGTACAAAGTATTTTATGCCATCATTTCCTGTTATCATAGCACTTCATTTAATTCTTCCAACATATCCATTTTCTACTGCACTCATGCTACATCAAGTCCGTGTCGCCCCAAGTCTTCCTCCGTGTAAATCTTCCACAAATACAGTATGATTCCTGACACTCAGCTACTGCAGAACAGTTCTCTGCTTTATTATTTATCCTAACTTGACTTAAATGCAAAAAACTAAAAAAGGACCATATCCCCACCACCTTCAGCTTCTTTTATACAAACAGCCCCCCTTTATGAATTTCAGGCTTGAACCCCAAAATAATTGAGAATACTATACACAGCAATGCTGTCTTATGATTTCCAGAAATTGATAAACGTGTCAGAAATAACCTAGCTTCACCAAAGTAACAAATTTTACAGGGAGGTGGTGCATATTATATCCTCTAATATGTCCTTTCACAATTGCCTAACAACATCCTACTGCCTAAGCCAAATGCCCAAATATATAAGTCTCTGTCATATTAAAAGGTAACTGTCCCTTCCTGGATTGCTCTCAAACTACTCATACTTGATATGGTTTAGTGCCTATCTTACCCAAAATACCATGTAAAATACTCAGCACAGCATGCACTATGTCCTTAACTCAAAATACAAACCAAGTCATCAGCATACAAGACATAGACTGGAAGTATAAAAGTAGAACAAAACACTGTAAGAAACTTCTCTGTGTGGAAGATTTTTAGTCCATATATCTCTCTAGTTAACCACTGTATATTAATCAGATCAGACAACAGTAGTAGAAGTAGCGAACTTAAACTCGTCTTAAGTAAAAAAAAAAATATATATATATATATATATATATATATATATATATATATATAATATGTAATATTGTACAGAATTACTAAGTATTCAAAGGTAATCAAAGCAAGGCAGGCAATCTGGTTCCAGTCGAAAATCCTTTATTAAGTACACAGACAAGCGATCCAAGTAAAACAAAATTAACAGAGTAATAATTTCCTCACAAGCTTTCTAAATGTATATATATACTTTTTATCAGGCAAGGGAGTGGTTTATTGTGCTGTAAAACAAAGTGTTACTGGTACACATGTTAAATTCACATCCCTTCCCCCATCAGTGTGACATTCGAGCTGGTCCTGCCCTACTTAGTAGCTGTCATAATAATATAACCCTTATGTACTTTAAATAAAATTTATAATGATGTGCTATCTCTTATTTAACCAGATTATTAAGTCTGTGATTTTATCCAAGACAATATACTACATGGTAGCCTTCATTTATCACCCCCTACCCCTGAGTCAAAAATCTTCAATTCCATTAGCACTGCATTCTTGTAAAAACTACTACTACTACTAGTACTAATAATAATAGTAATAATACAGAGTAATCTTCTCATCCAATGGGTTTAGATCAAAGAAAATTCTGCCATTGTAATCGCAGGTGTTGTCTAGATTACAGCAGAAAGACCACATGTCACGTATTCTTTTAATGGGACTGTGACTGAACAGATGTCATGGCTGACAACTTATGTGAACTTAAGTAATACAATCCAGGCCTAGTGGGGAAGGCATGGCAAAACATTGCTAATGGTTCACTAATGTATGAAAAGATGGTGTAATACTGCATATGTAATATACAGATACACTGTGAGAAACACAGTAGCTAGTACTTTGATATAGGTAGGATAATAGTCTGGTATAGGTAAAGAGTCAGTGGAAGAGGGAGTGTCAGGAAAATTTGGAGAAGGTGAAAGTTATGTTGGAAATTACACAGTAGTTAGTTTGTAGACTACATTATATTAGCTTAGTTGGTGTGAAAGTCAGGGATATGGGACAGGTGCAAACACATGAGAAAGAGGAAATATATTTACAATAGGATGTTAAAAGCATGCCTTATATTGGAATTGTATTGGTAAGAAAGATATTATGGTGTTAGCAATAATAGCTAAGTTTATCCTTTAACCTATGGTAGACTATGAGTATACCCAGGTTTCATGCCTCTCAACTGTCTAGATTTTCACAGAATGTCCAGATTTCTACCTCATATTTTTGTCTGCTCCTCATAACATTTGTGGTTTACTGGCAGATCACTAAGGACTGAAGTCACAAAGAATGACATGTATTTGCATTTCAGACTTTTTATCTGTCAGAAAATGCATGCTAACACAAATCCTGTTATTCTAGTAACTTTCTAAGTTTATAAGAGCAATGCTTAAAATCTGTTCTGATTTTTAGGACTTTATCCTCCCATTATTTTAGGCTTTGTCCAGATTTCTTGCAGCCAGAGTGTGCTGCGGTAATGTTGCCTGTGACCTTTAGGTCCACATGCTTACAACAGTATTCCATAATTATTAGAGATTTCTCACTACATTTCAGATTCCTGGCCAGTAAATAATGTCTTAAAGTTGTTTCTAGGGATGGACAGTTTTCTGGTTTGTGTATTACATTATGAGTAGTGATAAACTGTGTGCATATTAGATGTTGCGGTAGCTCTGGCCATTTTAGCTGTTTTAGGACTGAACAGTGGTATACTTTAGGTGGAAGGTTGGTAGTGAATTTTAGTATTGGCATATGGTCCTATATCCTGTTTTGTTTTTTTGCGTTGAATATAGGTTTGTGAGAATAGGGGATGCACAGTGGAGGGAAGGTAGGAGATAGGTTGATGCTATAGTTTTTACTACCATGGCTGTTAATATGCACTTTACTCAGTTTAATTTCTCCAAGTCTTTTGGGTTACTAACACCATGACAGAAATGGATCCCATTCCAAAGTGAAAGTATGATTAAAGTTTGTGAGAGTAATGTTGTTTCAGTCTTTGATGACAAAAGTGCTCTTCGCAGTACCCACAATGTGCCCAGAGCTGACTCCTTCTGCAGTTCATATTCAGTAACATGTTTGGATAGCATATCTAAATATGACTGTAAATTCTTTTTATGAGGCCCATTGCTCCTACTACAATTGGAACTATATGGGTATCCTTCTTTCACATTGCCCTCATTTCTGCCTGCATATCCTGGTATTTTAAGACTTTGTGTCTGTCTGTATATAAACCACTGTAATCACTGGTTGTCCCGGTCCCCTTCAATAATGCACATCACACCAAATTACATTTGACGACCTTTATTAAATTTCCATAACATAGCTTTGATCTCCAACTTTATTAATTACAACTATTCATGATATGATTCTAAATACAGCATAACATCCTTGTAAAGTTAATCAGGGTAGCGTACCTACTCACCCTGCCCCAGTAAGCAGAGTACATACCTTTACTCACTTACTTTACTTATGAAGCAGCATCAAATCTCACTTCATACACCATTCATTGTAATGTTAATCAGGGTAGCGTACCTACTCACCCTGCCCAACAAGCAGGGCCGATAACTCTGCTCGCTTACTTTACTTATGAAGCAGCATCCCAACTCACTTCATACACCATCCATTGACTTACCTTCAACAAAATAAGCACCATCCTTACCTCATCTTGCTTATCTATTCAGCAAGCTTCCTCCAACTACTCATTTCCTTTCCGCAGATCCTTGAAATGAATATCCAGACATCAGAGGGGGAAACAGAAGAGGGCAAACCTATCCATGTTCTCCACCAACCAGCCTGACCAGGCTGTTCCCCCTCCCTTCTACCCAAAATTGTTCAATCCACTTCCCATAAAGGAAAGGGTCAAGCCAAACATCATTTGGTGTACCCATCATCTGTAAAGCACCTTAAAATCCTGTCATAAACCCCTTTGCCATGCCACTGAAACACACCCTAATGAAACTAAATAAAGTAGGATTACTGTAACCCCATTGTAACACCAAAACATCCACACCAAAATAGCACATACCCCTTTAACCCACTGCCTTCAAAGCTGAAATCATGGCTCAACCTGAATGCATTAACAGCCTATAACCACAACAAAACCACAATTTATAACCCCTTGAACTCAAGACAGCACCCAGTCAAACAACTAGTAGCAAATATCACACCCAAGACCCTGTTAACCATAACATATCACCTTAGCCCACCCACTACCCAATTCTATATGTGCAACAACTCCATTAAATAGGGAACATTCTAACTCCAACTTTAATGTCCTACCCTAACTGGCCGAAAACCAGCCCCCCCTTGTCCTACAGCTGCCTTATCCTGCAACCAAGCTTCCTTTAAACCAAGCTTCCTTTAAACCCTCTAACTCCCCTGTAACACACCCAGTTTTTAATCCCACCCCCAACACTATCCAGCTACCCCAAAGAACATCCTGGTGAAATAACCCAAAGGTAACCTCCACGGTGAAACACACCAACTTATTAACCCATACCAAAGTCAACACCTTAAAGTAGCTGCCGTGCAACTTCTGAAATGCCTAACTCCATAAAAACCTGTGTTTGAAACAAAACACTGCCTTGTATATACAATAATAATACCTCCTTATCCCACTACCAAATGGATGGGTGATTAACTCACCCTAGGGTTCTACCCCTGTCCCAAGAAAGACAATAGCAGCTGCATGTAGAAATAAAATAGATCTTGGATACCTACCACACATGATAAATGCTACCCCTAGAAATGAAGCCAGATGTTGTCTAACTTGTAATCACCCTAGAGCCGATTGTGTAATAATGCCCTATGATTGTAAGATTGTTGTGACGCCACCCCACCCACAGCAACATGCCTTAATGAACATTACATAAAATAAATTACTTGTAACCTCATCAAGCCCACTACAGAATCCTAAACTCTTACCTATGGCTAAATGGCTGATGCTCCCTTTATTGCAAACAACTTTCCAACATTGATCTAAGGTACTGACGGTACCACCAATTAAGCTTGAAATCAACGCAAATGCCTGTCCTCCTCTGACTAGCCATGTAAATCATCTACCAAACTCAACTTTTGAAATACACTTACTTCAGCCAGTAACTGTTGCCCAATTGAGCTCATCATGTGTAACCTCTTCGCTCGCCACTGCCTCCCTCATCTGCGAACTCACTGTGTGGCGCCACCACTGGTACCCATGACACCACCATCTGCAAAGAAAAGGACAAAAGGTAAATCCTTTAACCTTTAAAGAGATGGTTCCACCGTATACCCACCTATTCAACTACCGCCACAGCATTCCAAGACCCCATCTGCAAGAAAGAAAAAGACATGAAAAGCATCCAAAATACATAACCAATTCCGAGACATCTTCAGTGACAACCTATCCTGCCAAACCGAGACAGAATGTACCACCAACACTCCCCTCTGTGACAAAGCAACCACAACTGAAGCAATGCTTCTTATGATCCTATCAAATATCCAGGATAAATTCAACTACCAGTGGAAAACATCAAAAGTAAACCCAATCTGAAGGGACCTCTCTCTTACCACAAACCATGCAACTTTGCAATTCCAGACCACCAAACTGTTGAACATGCTACACTTAAGGAAATCCCAATCCCTCAGAGCCACATGCTCCAGGGATCTAAACCTGTCATCACCATGAACAAGACTTGCTGAAAGGATAGGTTCCTGACCCAGAGACAGCCCAGACTCTGGAATAGACTGCCCATACATGTCAAGCAGAGTATCTTTTTGGCCTTCTTCAAAGAAACCTTGATTGAATGGGAGATAAATACCTCCTGGGATCACATCAGTCGAGTGATGTCTAAGTACTTGCAGGTAGGTGCATGTGCGAATGTGCACACCCTCTCTGAAGGCCGGGCATCAGGCCGGCTACTTTGCACTGCAAAATCCACTGCCAATCACCAGCAGGCCAGAGCTCTGCTGTAGCAACCCCTAATGGGGAAAAGCAAAAAGACTAAACAGGTATTGCATCAGCAAGAATGGTAAGAGACAGCATCATGACCACAGTCCCAGACACCCTACAAAATCTCAGGCGGCTGAGCAGCACAGTGCTGTACATTACCACTTGATACCCCTAAATACTGCCTGTACAAACTTATAAAGTTGATCCCCTAGCCTGATTTGCCCTCAAACATGCCTCTCCACCTATACAGCAAGATATTGGACAACTCTGTAAATAACATGGGGAAAAAGTTGCAAAATTAGGGACACTTCATGGTTTCGATTTTTTTTTCTTTTTTTTTTTTTTATTATAATTCCTTCCCTAAGCCAATGGCTCAGACCCCCCCAACACCAATACACCAATGCTGCTCTTTCCGAAAAGATGTGCCAGCACCTTGACAGACAACCACGTCATAAAACAAACCAAGCGTGGGGCAAAATACTGTGCGACTGGCGCACGCCTCCCAACTTCCCACAGCAAGAAGCCAGACAAAATCACAACCCCGGTGACTGGCAGTGCCCATGTGAAACAACCACCCTCCAAATGGCTCTCACAAATGTAAATCCAATGGAATAGACTAGACATCAGCATGAAATCCCTAATGGCCAGTATTCTGACTCGAAAGTGCACACCATCTTCACACTCACCCCTCAAGAGAATGGAGATTTGGATTCAGTTTAAACTAATCACCTCCATTTGGTGAATACCAACAGAAATTCTCACACCAAACCTGATGCTGTGTGTGCCACCAGAACTGTCTGTGACTTAAATTAAAGGAATGATGACCAAAACAATCAATTTTGTTACAGCCATGCCCATCCCAGCACTAACCGTAATTAAAGTTTACAAAACAATATTAATGCGAAAATTGACGTTTTTTGTGGACCGCGTATAATTTTACCACTTCACACAATTATGTTATCCTACCAACTTTTAAAACAAAATGCAGTGTTTGTGGACTAAGTACAATATTGCTCTTAACTTAGAATGAGGCTAGAGTAACAGATTTTGTGTTAGCATGTATTTTCGGAAGGATATGAAGTCTAAAACTCAAATGCATGCCAGAGGAACCCTCCCCCAATAATCTTAAATGCCACTCCACACATGCGTGGAGAGTGACCGTTACTTGCCCGCAAAACACCACAGCAGGTACTCATAGCTTGATTGGGTCCAATCCACACTTTTGCTACACCAATACAAAATCATGATCACACTAAATGGCAGGAAATGCAACAAGCCAAATCATCTCAGAAAACCATGCGGCCCCTCCACCACCAACAAATCGACTGGGGGGAACCCATTCAAAACAACCACAATCCTGTGCAACAACCAAAGGAGCCACACCACAACTCTCGACCCCCAACAACTTGGCCGGGAGGGATGCCACCAGACCAAGGCCGAAAACATCCAAGACGACCCAACCGGGAACCGGTGACACAAACTGAACCCTGCACACCCACACAAAAATCAAAAACACCAAGCGAGAGAACTAGAACACCAACCTCCATCCAATCCATGTGAACAGCAACAGAATCACATGTAAGCTGGCTGTGTGCACGTCCAACGGCACCCCCCACCATGGTTCCACGCCACCATCCAACATCGTCGAGAAAGCTGCACCACACCCTCTATCCCACCCCCAAATGACACAATCATTGCATCATGTCAACAAATCTGTTCATATACCTGTATATGATATTATTTATTCTATCCATATTTGCATCCTTCTGAGCTTTTCTCCCTGGGCCTCTGCTGAAAGTGGGCCTCTGACCCAATCATACATTCCGGGTCACTAAATGTCAACAAACAAATAAAATAAATAAATGTTGCAAAGTGCGATACCAATCACTGATGTGCATTTGAATAGAAGCCATAGTGAACGTTCAACTATTTCTAAAACAAGCTCACTCTGCATGCTCCTCACGTCTCAGTTTCAACAGTTTGTAGACAGTATTGTACAGAAGCATTCCCGACTTTCCCTTCCCGCCAATAAAGCACCAAACCTAATGGCCTGTGAAAAGCCCACTCTGCAGCTGAAGGTCACAGAAATAAAGGTCAGTCACAACACAGCAAAGAATGAAGCAGAGGGGTAATGAAACAAATTCCAAAAGACATGAAACCACCCAAACTGTATTCTCACCGTGGGATCCTAAAATATCTTGAAGAAACTGAGCAGAGAAAGACAAAGGAAATGCATATTCATGTTCAAATCACAAAAGCCACACAAAGCACTGATGTCTACAGTAGCCCACTCTCAAATGAATGCGCACATGGCCCCCATGCAAGCCAACATACCTCTGACACCCGAGACAACAACAACGTTGCCCACCACCCCACCGACACACGAAGCACACTCGCAACTGCCATCAAACTAGCCTGTGACCCAAGAAATGGCATCCATGGATGAGCTGCAACTCGACAAGACACCCAAGCCTGCTTCCAAGCTCAGGAGCAGCCAGGGACAGCGACAAACCCCTCAAACTACACCTCTCAACCTCTACCCCCAGGCGAGGCAAAGGTCGAACAAAAAAAAAAAAAAAAAAACCAGGACAACTTTCAATCATTGTCTCGACAACCCAGAAAGTGGACAAAACAACAGGAATTCTGTGCAGTTGAGAAGCATGCCCCGAACTACACACCCCGCACAACTGCTCACACACAGCAACAACCACCGCATGCAGCCACTTCCCATCCCAAGAAACAGCCCAGAAAACTGCTGCCCTCACCAAAATGTACAACCAATGAGAAGAGAGAGAAGAAACAAACAATCAAACACATCACTAAAGCCACTATCACCAATCACACCAAAACACCCCAGTCTCTCCACACAAACACTCCCCAACTTCCTGACCAAAAGTAGGCCAAGGCCTACCCACACCACAGCACCAACCAGTCATCATGGACGTCAAGTTCATGCCAAATGTGATTGCTTGCCCCAACTACACTAGCCTAAACCTCCTAAGCACCTCCACATCATCTCATTTCCTTCCAACCATCCCTGCCTCCACTTAACCCTTTCACCTCCTCAACCAACTTAACTCCCCCTAATACTAACCTAATCCCCACCCCCTCATGAAGATGTCCTGGGACAACTTAGTTTGTTGCCAAACTTCATATGTAACAATTTCAATGACCAATGACACTTTTGTCTTCTTTTCATGGACTACTATATCTGTTTTTTTCGGATATATGTTTTAACTGTTGGTAATGATGATTCCATGTGATGTAAACGTCATCATTCTCTATAATGTTTTGTGCCTTATATTTCCAGTGCTTCTTAGGTACTTCAATATTGTAATGTTTGCACAATCCCCAGTGCAAGTCTTATCACATTATTATGCCTTTCAGTATACAGGCCCTCTATCATTAGTGTATCACACCCAGCAACAAGATGTGTGACTGTTTCCAGTTTTGTTTTACAGAACCTGCATTTGTTTGTTTCTCACAGATGTTCAATGGACTTTGTAAACCAACATGTACATAGTCCACTAACCTGGGCCACCAACATTAACCTTTCATCTTTTGGTTCTTTTGATTTAAATCCACCTTTCCTTTAGCATTCCTGCATCATAATCTGATCAACATGAGGTTGTTGCAGGATTTTTCTGTACTTGCAAAGTACAGTTGTGTACACTTACCATAACTGTAGATGTTCAAGTGTATTCACTGTTGCAGTCATTACATTTGGGTAATCCTGCTGGCAGGTTGCCCTCAGTCGGCCTGAATTCAAAAGTCTTGGATCCCGCGTCAGCTGCTGTCGCCCCTTCCCTGATGTCAGGTTGTCAGGGGTATAAAAGAAGCAGCTGATGCCATTTTCTTCAGTTTTTCTTGCCCCAGATGTCAGGTGCCCCCAAAAAGGGTAGCCAAATTTTATATATATATATTCAGAAATACACCAATATAAATTTTACCTTCATATATAAGCAAATACACCATATAGGTAGTATAAATCAGAGAAGGAAAGATAAGACCCAAAAGAAAAAAGGGGGAAGGTGGGTAACCTGGACTGCAACAGTGAATACACTTGAACATCTACATTTATGATAAGTGTACACAACTGTACTATGTTCTTCGTGTTTCACTGTTGCAGTCATTACATTTGGGTAGAGTCCCAAAGCTATGGTTGGGAGGCTGGAACTAGACAGGAGTAGGAGCGGCTATGAGACCCTGCAGAACTGCAGTGGCAAAGCCTGCCCTGGATTTAGAGTAGAGTGGCAGATGATAATGCTTTGTAAAGGTGTGCACTGAACTCCAAGTAGCCGCCTCTAAAATATCTGTGGTTGGAACTCCCCTGAGAAAGGCTGCTGAGGTGGGTGCAGCTCTGGTGGAATGAGGCCTAATGCCCTTAGGCACTGGCTTGCCATGTTGTAAGCAGCAGAAACAAATGCAGTGGCCTAATCACTTATATATAGTCTGCTTTGAGATAGGCTTTCCTTGTGATCCTGTAGCATATGCCACTAGTAATTGCTCTGTCTTCCTGAAAGCTTTGGTTCTGTCCAAGTAGAATCTAAGCTGTCTGTGTACGTCCAAATAATGCAGAATTCTCTCCCCCTTGTTTTGTGGATTTGGGTAAAAGGTTGGCAGATGGATGGCTTGGTTAAGAGCCACACTGGACACTACTTTAGGCATAAATGTTGGGTTTGTCCTCAGGGAGACCCTGTCTGGATGAAAAATGATGAAAGGTTCCACAGCCATGAGTGCCTGTAGTTCTGAAACTCATCTCGCAGAAGTAATTGCTAAGAGCAGAGATGTTTTCTAAGATAAAAACTTCATATCAGCAGTAGCAGCTGGCTCAAAAGGAGGCAGGGTGAGCTTTTCCAAGACATAGTTGAGGTCCCATGCAGGTATTGGTAGTCTCCTTGAGGGCCTTAAATTTTTGGCTCCTCTGAGGTACTGCCTTAATAAAGGGTGAGAAAAAGTGGTGGCTGTGTATTGTAATGAGCCGAAATGGCAGGGGCATGAATTTTTATTGATGAAAAAGATAGGCCTTTGTCCAGCATCTCAGTTAAGTATTGCAAAATCTGAGAAATATTTGGTAGCGCTGCATCAGTTCCTTGGGCCTGGTTCCAGGCACAGAATCTCTTCCATTTTCCAGCATAAGACTTTCTAGTACTAGGCCTTCTGGCTTCCAGAATGACATCAATCACAGCTTTACTGAGAGGTGTTTTTTGTGTGACTACATTATTCGCCATGCTGCCAAGTTTAATGTCCTGAGTTGGCTGTGGATGATCTGATTGTCTTGCTGGGACAGAAGTCGAGGTATTTGAGGTAAGGTCCAAGCTGGGTATAGAGATGTTTCTTAGTATTGGATACCAGTACTGGCATGGCCAGTCTGGGGCAATCAGTATAATCTTTGGCTTCTCCTGTCTGACCTTTAGGAGCACCTTGCAGAGGAGAGGCAGCGGCGGAAAGGCATATACTGATAGTTTTTTCCAGCTGAAAGATAGGGCGTCCACTTTTCATGCTTATCTGTGATAAGTCCTTGTGCAGAATCTTTTTAGTTGGTAATTGAGAGGGGAGGCAAATAGATCTATATCCAGGTATCCCCATTTCCTTGTTATGATGCTGAAGACTTGTGGATCCAGCTGTCACTCGTGGGGATCCATGAGGTTTCTGCTTAGTTCTTCTGCCAGAGTATTTTCCCTTCCTGGCAGGAATTGTGCCTGCAGATGTACTTGGTAAGTCAAAGCTGTGTCCCACAATGTCATGGCTAGTCTGCAAAGGGGGTAAGAATGTGTGACCCCCTGCTTGTTTATATACCATATGACCGTGGTGTTGTCTGTCTTTATCAGTAGTTGTCCCGGATGCAGTAGGTCCTTGTAGGCTGTCAGGGCATTTTGAACAGCTAACATCTCTTTTTGATTGATATGTAGATGCATTTGGTTTGAGGACCATGTGCCCTGAATGCATCTTCCTGCCATGTGGGCTCCCCAGGCATAGTCTGATGCATCCGTTGTTAGTGTCTGCCTGGCTGGAGGTAATGTGAATGGCTTTACCTTGTTCTGGTGACAAGCCTTGGCCCACCATCTAAACTCCCATTGCAGGCAGGGAATGTGAGTAATGATTGTTTCCAGGCTGTGGCAATGTTGAGTCCAAACACTTTTTAGGTACCATTGAAGTTTCCTCACATGCAGTCTTGCATATGGAATTAGTAGGATGCAGGATGCCATGAAGCCCAAAGCCTGCAGAATTTTTCTTGCAGATAACTGGGCCTTTGTTGCCAACATTTTGAAATAGGCAGTCAGTTGCCTTCATTTGTCTGGCGTGAGATAAGCCATCTGTGCAGTTGTATTCAAGCTTGCACCCAGGAATATTATCTATTGTGAGGGTACTAATTTTGATTTCTTTTTGTTGACTGTGTACCCTAGGCATGTTAGGAGTCTTTTCACAAATGCCAGATGTTGAAGAAGAATGTCCTTGTTCTCTGCTTGAATGAGACAGTCGTCCAAGTAAGGATATATTTGTATTCCTCTTTGTCTGCAGAATGCAATTACTGGTGCCAGGCACTTTGCAAAGACCCTGGGCACAGTAGATAAGCCAAAGGGCAGTGCAGAGAATTGGTAATGCATTGAACCAGCCTTGAATCTTAGGTATCTTCTGCATGATTGTCTGATTGGAACATGCAGGTATGCCTCTTTTAGGTCTAAAGTCAGAAACCCAGCATGGGCAGAAGCTGCTGCAAAGTCAACATTTTGAATTTTGGAATATCCAGGAAAGTGTTCAAAATAGATAGGTCCAGTATCGGCCTCCAGGCCTTGTCCTTTCTGGGTACCAAGAACAGTCTTGAGTAAAATCCTTGTCCCTGCTCTTGCTCTGGTACTTGTTGAATGGCCCCCATGTCCATGAAGGATGAGACTTGTTTTTGTGCCTCTGCCCATTGATTTTTTGGCAGATTTGGCCAGCCGTTTGCCTTTGGTAGAGTATGGAAGTGGAACTTGTAGCCTTGTGACACTATGTTTAGAACCCACTTGTCCTGGGTTATGATGTGCCAATTTTGAGCAAAAAGTGCTAATTTTCCCCCTAAGGGTGCTGCCAGAAGATAAGTGCTTGGTGCCGGCAGGGGGAAGTCATTGGGACTGTTTTCTGTATGTTTGTGATCTATCTTCTCCAGCTTTGGAGGTAGAAGCACCCCATTGCTTGGGCCTATAAGGACCTTGCACCTGGGATATGCCCCTAGGGCATCTGAGTCTGTCCCCTTTGAGGTCTGTCTGAGACAGGAAAGGACCAATGTTTTGTAGGCCAGTGTCTACTAAACCTGGGTGGCTGTACCTGTAAAAAATCTTTGACAGTTTGCATTGATTTAGCTTTGTCCTCCATTTTCTTTAACACCTCTTCTGCCTTAACACAAAACAAAGTATCATACTGTAAAGGTGCATTTAGTAATTTAACTTTAACATGATCAGGCAGATTTTGTTCCTTTAACCAAGCATGTCTCCTAATTACAGAACCCGTAATGTCTAACACAGGTGGAATGGCTAGAGGCCTGTGCTGAGGTAGTAATAGAAAATCTCTGAGCCTCTTTTTAGATTCTGAAAAATCTTGGCTCTCCCAGTGGAAATGCTCCCTCATGGTGTGCAAGGTTTCCCCAAAGGAATAGTCCTCAGGAGGAGATGCTGAAGGTATAGATTCTTCAGCATCAGAATCCTCATAGGGGGGAAGAGAATATTCATGTTCAGAAGAGGAATCAGAAGAAATGGAAACCTGATCAGAAGATTCATAGTCAGTGTCTTGCCTAGGCCTCTTATCAGGAGGAGGATGGGAACCCCTGATCAAGGTAATCAAGTCTTCGGCCATTTTGAGCATCTGTTTTTTGGGCATAGAGGATTGTCCACATGGCTCTTGAGTTTGTTTCCTTGCTTTAGAAGGTGCTTTAGTCTTTGCCTTTGAAGCTGAAGTCATTTTAATGTAAAGATGTTTAGGTCTGAATACACCCTCAGAAGCTGAGTACCTACTCAGCGGCTCCAGACCCATCTGAGGGATTAGCATCCGAGGCTCCAATACCTTGAGTTAATAGTGGCATGGCCAACTCCACGTGGGAGTCGGTAGTGGCCTGTGACTCTAAAGTAGCGGGCATCAGAGGCTGTGAAAGTGTCTCACTGACAACCGATGAACCAGCGACTGGCTTAGAAGAAGCTCCATTGTCGGTTTTGTGCCTCGGTTGTTTTTCTCTATCCTTTTCTTTGCGTTTTTTGTAAACTCCAGTAGTCGGAAGGCTATCCGACGACATTTCAGGGTAATTAAATCGGCGTCCAAAAAAGTTTAAAGCAAAATCATAAAGACGCTTAATAGTGCCTTGGTTAAATCTAGCACAAAACTGACAACCAGAAACGTTGTGATCAGGGCCTAGGCAAGGAATACAGTAAGAATGAAAATCCTTCTGAGGTATTTGATAGTTATTAACTTTTTCTGACATCGGTCTGGAGCAAGAAAAGTTTCCCCAATAGGGTACTTAGCTTTATTGAAGACTTCGGATCTGAAACTCATATACGAAAATCTCAGGAGTCGGCCGACCGGCACTTGTGAACTACTTCTGCTTCGGGCACCGCGCGGCAAGAAAGACTGAAGAAAATGGCGTCAGCTGCTTCTTTTATACCCCTGATGACCTGACGTCAGGGAAGGGGTGATAGCAGCCGATGCAGGATCCAAGACTTTGGAATTCAGGCCGGCTGAGGGTAACCTGCCAGCAGGATTACCCATGACTGCAACAGTTAAACACGAAGAACATCTACATTTATGCCTTTTCACTTTTCTTGTATTTTCATCTGATATTTCACCTTATATTCTTTGTTTTGTTTTTTGGCACATTCAGTTTCTGCCTAATTTTTGTCTACTGCTGATTTGATTTCCATTTCCGCTTGACACCAATATGCTTCTGTTAAACTAAGCAGGCAAGTCATCGTAGAGATGTTCTCATCGTGTTTTAAAACTCTCACTACCTTTGGATTTTGTGAAGTCAGTAGATATGTATGCAGTCTTATGATTGCAGATCTATCCATGTAATCAATTTCAAGGAGCCCATACCGCCTCCAGAACAAGGAATATATAATCTTGGTATATACTGATTTTTATGTATCATTTGATAAGCATGAAGCATTTTTCTTGTTTTCTTGTCCAACTGATCTAATACCTTTTGGGGCCAATCACCCCAAAATTTTAAGTTGGAAGAGGAAGAGCAAACTGCTTTCTAGCTTAGACTTTGTTCCTAGCTGTCAGGGCTGTTTTCAGTATGAATCTTAATATTCCAAAATATTCCATTCTGAGTTTTGTTCACATTTGTTCATGTTTTATTGTTGATCTTTGATCAGTTCCCAAATATTTATATACTCTTTCTTGCTCAAGTTCGATTATATCACATTCCTGTCCCAGACTGATATTTTCTTGGTGCTGTAGTTTTCCTGCTTTAAATGTTGCTTTTGCACATTTATCAGTACCAAATTACATTCTTATATCATCCAAGATAGTTTTAACCACTTCCAGTTGTGCTTTCAGATCCTCATTTTATGAACTATACAGTTTGAAATCATTCACAAAAAGATGAGAAGTCTTTACACAATGCTTTCCTGGGAGTCAAATTGTAACTATAACCTAATCTGTTAGGTAGACAACTTAATGGGTTAATGGCAAGACAAAAGAGCAGTGGTGACAACGTCACCTTGATATATCCCCATTTGTATTTTTATCCCTTGGATAATAATTTGTCATTTATCATGGCATAGCTGCAAAGTGGTTTGTCACTTTTTCATGGTAACTGTAATGTAATCGATCAATGTGGGATGTATCTTATATATCTGTAAGCACTTCTTTATCCATGAATGCAGGATGAGGTCAAATGCTTTTTTGTAATCTGTCCATGCCATATGTAGATTCTTCCCTTTTTTTATAATTGTCCATTGTGACTTTATTTAACAACAAATAATCCTTTGTTCCATATGACTTTCTTTTGTTACCCTTTTTGCCATGATTGAGTTTTCTTCTAAATGACTATAAACTCCATCTGCATCAGTTCCATTATATAGTTTATACATTTTTGGAAGGCAAGTAATTGGTCTATAGTTTTTAGGATAGCTCTCAGGTTCACTCTTAAGGAGGAGTATCACTTGCCCTAGTGTTAACCAGGTTGGTGTGTGTTTGGAGTGTGCATATAAGTAGTTCTTACAAATTACTAAATCTTCATGTAATGATGTTAATACTTTTAGCCAGAAGTTAGGTATTGCATGTGGGTCTGGTGTTTTCCATTTAGGAGCTTTTCTTAATTTTGTTTCAATTTCTCTGGCCGTTACTTCATCCCATTTTGTATTCTGTACATTTGATCTTCTTACTGTTTCTTTTACTTCTTCTATCCATTCAGCATCTTTGTTAGTTTCCATTAAATGGGTCTATTTCTTCTTTTTTGGCAGTGTTTCTATTCCTTTTGCTTTGTTCCCAATTCTCTATAAAACTTTTTTGGCTCAATGAATTGCTTATTTTGTGCTTTTCCTTTATATTTATCTGTATATCTTCTAAATGTTTCTGCCTGTGTTCTAATACTGCACATTGCTTTTATCATGTCTATCTTTCTAACCATTTTTTGTTGATCTGTTCCCTCTTCTATTTTTCTAACATTGACACTTATTGTCATAATTAAGGAAATCATGGTAGTCCTTGCCATTCGCAATAAACCGTAATCTTTTGGAACAACAATGAAGGCAATTCTAGTCCTGATAGTTCTAGAATTGTTGGAAATGGTGGTATGGAAACTTTCAGTTTAGACTGGCTAGCCAACTTTCCAAAAATTCAGGACTGAAATATGGTTAACAAGGACAGTGATATTGTATATGAAGATGTGTTGGTCTTATTTGAGAAAAAGCTAACAAAATATAAAAGCTTTCAGATAGACAACAATTTTTTGAAAGAATATTTTTCATGTAATAGGGTACTGAGAGGCCTTAGGCTTTGGAAAATTCCTAATGGAGTTACTGGGGAAACTGTTTACTACAACAAATTGGTGAAGATATTTGATGACTACGGTTTTTGTATTATGAAATTAATTATTAAAGACAATGAACTACAAATGGAAACATTATATGATGAAATACAAGAAATTGATAAAAGTTGAAATATGATTTGTTGTCTGAAGTGTATAATTTTAAGTATCATAAAGTTTTTTTCTAATATTGTTAAAGTAATTTATTATATGCAAATTAGGAAATCCCCCAACAAGGATTAGGGATGAAAAGGAGTATGATAGTAAGACAGCATATCCACTGCACAAGATTTACAAATGGTAGTAAACCACAGGTTATGGTCCATGAGACTGGATTAGAGGAGAACAACTTTGATGGGGATGTTTTTAGTTGATGGTCTACATCCTCCCCCTCCAAGAAGATCAGAGAGGATAGCTCAGAAACTTCAGAAAGGAACCTTGGACCAGGTTCTAGTTATGGGTAATTATGGGAGATATTCCTCAAGGACAGGAAGGGGGAAAGGCAAGGGGTATAGATGACAGTCATTTATCTCAAATCAGTGGATGGTAGGAATGATCCCCTTCTTTCTGGAATTCATGCGACAGCTGATGAAATGAATGGTTACAACTTTTAATGGATTTAAGATATTCAATTATAGCAATTTGGAGATTGACTACATGCATATTTCTTTGTTTAGCAAAGTATTTACTTTTGTGCCCACCCAGAAGATGGATTTAGGAAAAACCTTCCTTGATTTAAAATTATATGTAGAAAATTAAATTTAAGTGTTAGTTATTTATTGGCATTTGATTACCAGGAAAGTTTGACTGTATAGAACCACATTTTCATCAGAGGCCTGGGTAGCAAAGCTGCAAATTATTGCAAAACATTTTAAGAACAATTTTATAATCTTCAAAATCAACTAGATAAAAACCAAAAGGTGTAGCAACACAGTCCAACTAATAAAACAAAAACTATAGCTGCAGTCAATGGAACGGCTCACTCTCGGCTTACATTATTGTAAAAAAAAAAGTATACATAAAACTTAGATTAAGCACTTTCGTCCTACTAACAGCAAGGACTTCACCAGAATCAATTAAAACCCAGACAGCCAGAGTATAAATACCTAATAAAATGTCAATTAAACAAATAATTTGTAGATTTAAAGGCACACTGACCAAGAAAAACTACTGAACAGCTAAAGTCAGGACACAAGTACAAGACTATATAGTACAACCACATTCAGATAAAATTGTCCCTAAAATTTAAAATAGGTTGAAGTGAAATGTTTTCATTAATGCCAGGTGGCTGCCAAGCATGCAATTTCAGTTGCCATTTCACTTCATTCTTTTCTAATAAAGACTTAAAATCATCACCTCATGGACTAATTCTAACATGTTCAAGAATAGCAAATTTAAATGTATGACAACTTGAATTATCTTTGAGATTTTTAAATAAAGCATTATTAATATCATGTCTCATCTGATATGTATGTTCATAAATCTGTTTCCTTAATGGTCTCTCATTTTTTCCCCACATAAAAAGTGAGGCATCCCATGCATTTGGCCAGGTAAATAACTTCCTTAGACTGTCAATTTCCTTTAACAAAATAAACTTTAGAACAAATGTCATTTTCTAATATCAAACTGTCACATTCCAGAATCATTCCACATTGACTACATGATTCACATTTTGTAGTGCCCTTTTTGTGTGTCATATTATTAGATTCATTTATTTCAAATCTTTGCTTAATATTAGGCCCTGTTTTGTACACAAAAGCAGGAGTATTCCTTAACAGAAGATACATTTCAGAATTACCCTTGAGAATATTCCAATTTTTCTTAAAAATATCTTTAATTTCTTTAGCTTGTGGTCCATACTCTAAAATCAAGTCCCTCTGAAAATTACCATTTCCACTAACCTTCCCATAATTAATTAAACCAGTCCCTAACAGGTGCTTGTACTTCTTATCCCACTGAGTCTGCATTTATTCCCT
Organism: Protopterus annectens; assembly: GCF_019279795.1. Taxonomy (NCBI): domain Eukaryota; kingdom Metazoa; phylum Chordata; order Ceratodontiformes; family Protopteridae; genus Protopterus; species Protopterus annectens. The sequence continues at coordinate 304,077,919 of NC_056751.1, forward strand.
GATGTCATTGACTAAAGCAGCTGGATAACCTCTACCTAAAAGCATATTAGCTATAAAGACTAACTCTTTAACAACGTCCTCAAAGACTGAAACCATCCTAGCTGCCCTAATGAACTGGCCTTTAACAATACTTTTTTCTGAGTGAAGGGGTGATTGCTGGAAAATTCTAGAAACAAATTGCTATAAGTTGGTTTCCTATACACCTTTGATTTAAATCCATAACCTGTATTGTAAATCATTGTATCTAAGTAGTGAATGTTCATTCAAGCTGTGTGCAAATTTTAAAAAGGATTACATGCTGTTAATATAGTCAATAAATCTACCAATATTTTGGTCTGATCCTTTCCATAAAATAAAAATATCATACAAAAATCTAACATACAGTTGAATGTCTTTTAAAAAAATCACTTCCAAAGATATAATAGGATTCCCATTTGTGACCACTAAAATTGCATAAATAGGGGTGCAAGAAGCACCCATATCCATTCATTTAATTTGTTTATAGCACTCCCCCCAAAAATGGAATTATTGTCTAAGACTAAAGACATAAGATCCAAAATCAGGTTGCTTCTATCATTATCAAATGATGTAAGTCTAACCATGGTGTTATGGAAATATTCCATTCCCTCGTCTTTAGGTATGGATGTGAACAGATCCACAATGTCAATAGTCAAAAAAAGTAATGTTCTGAGACCAGAGATCACTCTTCAGTCTACCTAAAAAGTCCCATAAATCTTTGATTAGGTGCTCAACATTATTATAAATAGGTTTTAACCATGCATCAATAACAACATCTAAAGGATAAGTTGTAGACCCTCATCCTGCTACAATGGGTCTAAATAGTGGTTTCTCCATGCTTTTGTGAATTTTAAGGATGCCAAACATGGTTGCTACAATAGGGTTCTTTACTTTCAAGCATTGTATGTATTCCCAGTAATTCTATTATCCAATAAATATTCCTAAAATAATGAGTCTATTCTCTGGTTATTGATACTAATTTCATTAACTGACACCAGAATGTAGGTCTCACCTTGCCTTAAGATGTCAAACATGGCCTTACTATAATCAAAGCTATCATATCGGACAATCCCCCCACCCTTGTCTGGCTTCATAATTCATATATTTTTATCATTCTTGAGCTTGACAAACAGGTCTCTCTCCCCTTTGCTTAAGTTGTAAAATGAGCTTTTGTTCAAACATTTTACCTCTAGGCCATGGATGTCTTCAATAATAGCTTTCTCTGAAGCACCTAGTATAGGGTTCAAGGGGGGATTGAACATGCTTTTTTCTTAACATCCAATGTGTTATTATTGGTCCTAGAGTTTACATTATTTCCCCTGTCCTTAAAATATAAGCTCAATTTTAACTTCCTAATATATAATATAGTTTCTATTAAGGAGTCAGCATAATCAAATCTATTAGAGGGCACAAATTTCAACCCTTTAGAAAACAAACTGAAAAATTCACTAGTTAATGTCAAGATCAGTGTAGTTATAAATGTAAAAGCCATTAAGTGAGTGGATGATTTTTTTTGAAAGATCTACCTGGGAAACTGATGCTTTGAAGCTGTCCACCCTTGTTTGTATATGGAATGGTATCCCCCTTGTCTCGAATAAACTTGTCCTGAGTATCTCTCATCCGGCTCCATGGGACCCACCTGGGAAAAAAAACATATTCTTTTATCTTTACTATTATTCAAATTAATGTTTTGAGAGTCAACAGCCTTTGCGTTGTGTTTGTTCAATCTTTTAGCTTGTTTCTGAACAGGATAAGCCTGCCTGTCCACATATTGCTTAATGCCCCTCTCAAGCTTTTTTAACTTCCTAATGTAAACGCATTTTATCTCCACTGCAACAAATAGTTTTTTATAAAACCCTTCTCACTGGTCAAAAATTAAGTCGTTTTTGATGTTATTGTTCAATTCTTCAACCTCTGACAATAACCTAACAATCTTAACATCGTTGTACTTAATAATTTTTTGCATACATTCAAAATTGAGCTTATCAAACATATCAGTAAATTCACTATACATATCATCTAAATCAAAACCTAAAGGAAACTTAAAAATTCTTAAACCTTGAGGGACCATTTCAATGTCCAAACATTTCTTTAAACAGGCATTGTCCAGTTGCAATTGCTTGATTTTAAATAGTTTTTTTCAAATACATAAATCACGTCTCTAAGCAAGTCACATTCATTGCGTTCATTTTGTACATTAGTTTGCCTGGAATCTTGCCGGTCAAGATAAAAACAGAACTGGTTGTCAATAAATTGCTCAAACAAAGGTTCAGTAATGGAAAGATTTGTGCTTTTTTGTTTAGCACTGCCTTTCGTTACAATAATTTCTCTCTTGGAACAACCCCCGTCTGGATGGGCTTTCATATAACTACCGTTACCAGGGACTTTAGTAGTCACAACATACATTTTTTTAGAGGCGTTACCTTTTGTTCTGGCTCCACATCTCTTGTATTCTTCCATACTTGAGCAAATAGTGGTAATTCCATTGTCCTTTCTGTCACCCGAAGCAAAAGAATCTTCTAAAACAGACCCGTTACCAGTGCTAACCCATTTTGAACGTTCCCCATTTGTACCTAACACTGTAGGGATGCCTGACTTCCAGTTCCATGGAATAGAGTTATCCGATTGGCTGAAGAGCTTAATTAGCCAAGTCAAGTCACCTTTCACTTTTTATATCTCAGGATTTAACCAATTAACCTCATCTCGATGTACTGGGGAGAACAGTGAAAGTATATCATCCAGTGAATCCATCTTTGACTGTTACCACAAAAAACAACTCGATAAAAAACAAAAGGTGTAGCAATACAATTCAACTAATAAAACAAAAAGTATTGCTGCAGTAAATAGAATGGCTCACTCTCAACTTACTTTATTGCAAAAAAAAGTATACATAAAACAGATTAAGTGCTTTCATCCTGCAAACAGCAAGGACTTCATCAGAACCAATTAAAGACAACCAGAGTATAAATACTTAATAAAATAGTAATTAAACAAATCATATGTAGATTTAAAGGCACATTGACCAAGAAAAACTACTGAACAGCTAAACCTAAGACACAAGTACAAGACTATATAGTACAACCACATTCAGATAAAATTGGCCTTAAAATTTAAAATGAGTTGAAGTGAAATGTTTTCATTAATGCAAGATGGCTGCCAAGCATGCAATCTCAATTGCCATTTCACTTCATTCTTTTCTAATAAAGACTTAAAATCACCACCTCATGGACTAATTCTAACATGTTCAAGAATAGCAAATGTAAATGTACGACAGCTTGAATTATTTTGAGATGTTTAAATAAAGCATTATTAATATTATGTTGTCTCATCTGATATGTATGTTCATAAATCCATTTCCTTAATGCCTTCTTGGTTTTTCCCTTAGACTGGAAATTTCCTTTAACAAAATAAACTTTAGAACTAATGTCATTTTCTAATATCAAACTGTCACATTCCAGAATCATTGAGTACTGACTACACGAGTCACATTTTATAGTGCCCTTTTTGTGTGTCATAGTATTAGATTCATTTACTTCAAATCTTTGCTTAATAGTAGGCCCTGTTTTGTAGACAAAAGCAGGAGTATTCCCTAACAGGTGATACATTTCAGAATTACCCTTGAGAATATCTTTTAATTTCTTTAGCTTGTGGCCCATAGTCTAAAATCAAGGTCCTCTGAAAATTACCATTTCCACTAACTTTCCCAGAATTAATTTAACCAGTCCCTAACAGGGGTTTGTACTTCTAACCCCATTGCGTCTGTACATATTGTCTGATGTCATCAACTAAAGCAGCTCGGTAACCTCTACCTAAAAACATATTAGCTATAAAGATTAACTCTTTAACAACGTCCTCAAAGACTGAAGTCATCCTAGCTGCCCTTATGAACTGGCCTTTAACAATACTTTTTTCCTGAGTGGGAGGGTGATTGCTGGAAAATTCTAGAAAAAGATTGCTATAAGTTTTTTGCCTATACACTTTTGATTTAACCTGTATTGTAAATCATTGTATCTAAGTAGTGAATTTTCACCTTATTTAAGCTGTGTGTAAATTTTAAAAAGGATGACATGCTGTTAGCATAGACAATAAATCTACCAATATCTTGGTCTGAACCTTTCCATAAAATAAAAACATAATCCAAAAATCTAACATACAGTTGAATGTCTTTAAAAATTTCACTTCTAAATATACAATTGGATTTCCATTCGATGGACACTAAATTGACATAAATAGGGGTACAAGAAGCACCTATAGCCACTCCTTTAACTTGTTTATAGTACTACCCCCTCAAAAAAATGTAATTATTGTCTATGACGGGTCTATGTTAAATGTTCGAACATCCAAAATGTCGAACATTACATGGTCGATACCAAATATTCAACATTTGGATGTTCGAACATAAAAAAAAAAAAAAGAAAGAAAACAGAAAAAAACACATTAACAGTGTAGGTAGGGGGGCAAGCCCCCTACAACCCCCCTTCTTAAATATACCAACTCTGAGACCGCACTTCAGTGCAGAAAAGGAAAATTCTCCCTATCTGCACCGTACAGTGCCATTGAAAGCCGATCTTTGAGCACTCAAAATTTCAATTGTTTGGTCTCGACCATGTAACGTTCAAAATTTTGAGCATTCGAAGATTTGACAGGTACCCATCTATGACTAATCTAATCTTCAAAATCTAAACAAAACTATCTGCAGTTTAAATAATTATAACAAATTAGTTATAATATAAAAACATTGATAAAGAATTGATACAAGTTATCTGACAATCATTTAATATTTATAGAAATTTTAGACAGTTTGTAGAGAAATTAAACATAAGTTAGTCTAATAAAAGTGGGAACTGCAATATGAAGTGAGGGAAAAACAGGTTTATGGTGTATTTAGAGAGAAAGTCAGGGAAGAGAATTTGATAAAAGTAAGGAAGTAAGTGAAAAAGGGAGAGTAAGGAAGGAGGTATAAGGAATGAAAAGGTATGTGTTCACATTTAGGGGTATAGTTTATCCTGGTTTTGAGCAAGAACAGAGCCAACTTTTAGCTGGGAAGTCTTTCAGAGTGGTTTTGAAAGATGGAAGGGAGGGTATTAACTTTTAAGAAGTTCCAGGACTTAGCAACCTTGTACGAGTACAGACAATGCCCAGCTGATTTGATAGGTTTGTAGACAGAAAGGAGTTTTTGGTCACTGGATTGTAATGACCGACTGGGAACATAGTTGTTTAGAATGTTTTTTTGGATGCTGGATAATTTTATAGGTGGTAAGAAGCAGTGTATATGTTAGTTGATAAGGCAGTTGTAACCAAAAGTGGTATCATGACAAAAATTGTGAAAAATAAGAAGATAAAAGAGTGATGCAGCTTGACAAGGGAGGGGGAATTTTGCATAATATTGATTATTCTAGCAAGATGTTTACTTAACTTCATAACAACCAGCTATATTCCAGACTGTCTGAAAATGAGATCACTGTAGCCTATGGTAGAAGACATGTTTTTCTGCATGATTTATTGATGCATGAAGCGAGTGACTGTGAAGGCTACAATTTTCTTAAAGTTGATTATCCATAAGAGCCCAATATGTTTGGCATTCCTAAAGTTTATATAAACTCACTGCTCTTTTATCTCTCCAGGTAACTTGGTCTTAGATACTGTTCTGAGCATTGTATTATTTGCTAAGGTAATAAGAAATGAGTTAATTTGGTCAGATTACTCTTCAGATATAAAGAACATCAGACAAAAGTTTCCTAGTCAGCTTTCAATGGATGAGCACAGCCCTGTGTTATCCTATTACCCAGTATAAATGTATGACCTATGAATTTATTAACTCAAAGAGCTGGAAAATAATTATCATACATTTCCTTCAATAATCCATTCAAATGATTCACATAAGCATGTAATAATTTACCATCTAACTATGGGAAACATAAATGAATGCTTTTATAGAATCTCCAACAATCATACTATAATTCTCCTCCTTTCTGGTAATGTTTACAATTTCTCTAAAACAAAAGAATACATTTTGTTTACTCATCTTTGTAATATAGTTTATATCACTGGTTCTTATATCTTTCTTAAAAGATCGCACATCCTTAAATGTAGTATCAGCTATATTCTGTGTTGACCAAAGTCAATGGCTTCCAATTTCTAATATCTTTCTTGTTTTTATCCTTTCACATATTTTGTATAACACATAATTCCGTTTTCTTCCCTTCTTGTGGGTCACCATTCCTGCAACACTTGTTTCAGAAAACATTAAATGATTGCTATTCACATTTCTATAAAATTCATACATTGCGCCATCAATCTCTAGTGACCCTCTTAAACTCACCTGCATTAATGTCAACTGTATTTGCCCCAGAGTAATATCAGACTGCTGATCTTTCATCTCTTCATAACCCGATTTCATGTTTTCCAGTCTGTAGCTTCACCATGTTCTGTCGCACATATGACCTCTGTGACTAAGCCTTGGCGTTTCCCGTTTCATGTTATGTACTCTGTAGTTTCATTATTCTTCCCATTTTCCTTCACAACATACTGCTGCATTTTTATTCTTCCTTCATTTTGTTCTTATTTTCCTTATATATTTTCAAATCTTACTTGTAGTAACCGCTCCTATCCCACTCTAAGACAAAATGCTTCTGAGTGACAGACTTTCAATCTTCTTAGTCCCTTTCTTTTTTTTTTTTGTCCTTCACATCTCAAAAATGTATACTTCCATTTAATTTTTACATATATAATTCCAACCAACTTCCCCAATCCACATAAAAATGGCACCCCCAAATGAATGTCGTATACTCTGTGGAAATAACCTTCACTTTTTGGCAGGATGATGAAAGCAGCATCAATCTGGACATAATCCTTCCCTACTACTAGATATGTATAACTATTACCTGTCATAAAAACAAAATCATTAGGGTCTTACTAAGACTCTTGGAAGCTAAAGCTCCTGTGCACAAGCTAAAACAAAATGAAGGATGTTGACTCCATTTTGTATCTAGAAAGCTGAGAAGTACATTTATTCTACTGCGCTTAAAGTTGCCTAACCATTTAAATCAGTTTTGAGTAGTTCCTGTTATTTTTTTCTGTATTTTACTGTGTTTTCTCTAAATCTGAAGTTACAGCTATTAAGTGAAGTCATTTTAGTATTTGCACTGCTTCTTCATGTAGGTTCTGTGGTTTGCCTAGCTATTCAAGTCAGTTGTGCATGGGTTTTATCATTTTATTTACTTTATTCTTTATTCTCATAATTTGAAGCTACAGCTATTAACTGAAGTGAGTTTACAATTTTCATTGTTTTTTTTTTCTGTACTGTTAATTGGATTAATCAATAACCATTTGAAATGCTGGGAACTGACGAGTTCCAAAATATGGAGACTGAATGGCCACAAAATGCACTTAAATATACTAAGGTGGAGATGGCCATTTCTCAGATTATTCCCTTTCCTCCAAGGTATGGCAATTTTGGACTTGGTATATAAAAGTTCAGGGATCAAGGTGGGCTTGCCCTCATCAAAAAAAAGAAGTTTAATGGAGAGGAGAGATCTTTGAGATTCTCTCTTTTCCTGGGCCTTTGGTCTTTTTTTCAGCTTGTTAAGACTTGGCATTTCAAGTGCCAACATTTCAATAGGGAGCTGGATTAACATTGTTGCTGCATTTAATTACTGTACTTTTAATCGCTTTTCAAACATAGAACAAACAGCCATTTTTTTCATCCAGCAGTGTGAGTTATCTAGAGTTTTTGGTCATTACAATTGGTGTGGGGGTGGGGGCTGCTTCAGTTCTGGCAAGATGAACAGGATGAACAGTATTGGCTAGAACATAAGCAGATTACAGTATTCATTTTCCCTACTTATATTGCACAAGCAGGCAGTCACTGTTGTCTTACTCTAAGATTCCTGGATGATGGAGCTTCTGGGCACATGCTAAAACCAAATGAGGCATGTTGACTCCATTTTACATCCAGAAAGCAGAAAATTAATTTATTCTACTGTATCTAAAGTCATCCAACCATTTACATCAGTTCTGAGTGTTTCATGTCATTTTTATTGTGTTTTCTCTGAATCTGAAGTTACAGCTAATAACTGAAGGCATTTTGTTGCTTTCTCTGCTTTTTCAAGTGGGTCCTGTGCTGTGTCTGAATCAAGTTTTCAGTGGGTTCTGCCACTTTTCTTCATTTGTACTGTTTATTCTCTAAATTGGAAGCTTCCGCTATTAATTGAAATGGTTTTCCAGTTTGAATTGTTTTTCATGTGGTTAATGTGCTGTTTAGTGGCTTTATCAATGATGATGCATCTAGTTTTTGTTCTTTTAGTCACTTTTCAAACTTAGAGCAAGCAACCATTTTTGGTCAGCTATGCAAGATACCTAAAGCTTGTGGTCATTAAACCTGGTGAAAGTGGAGGTGATTGCTGCAGTTCTGGGAAGATAAACACTTTGTTTAGAGCTTTAGCTGTTTACAGCTTTCATTTACTCTATTCATATTGCATGAGCAGTCAGTCACTATTTTTCTTACTCCAAGACTCTTGGAAGCTGAAGATCGTGTGTACAAGCTAAAACTAAATGAGGCATTTTGAATCTATTTTGCTTCCAGGAAGTAGGGAAGTAGCTAAGCAATCCATTTTGTGACCAGATTAAACAGGATTGGACTACTCTAATTGAAACCAGGAAAAACTGCTTAATACCGAGTGTACTGTTACCGACTATATTATTTTGGATCAAGGATGTTTGATCGAAAGATCAAACGTCCAAATCCATTTAGGGCGAGCATACTTACGTGAAAGTTCTTTTCACTGAAGAAGCACTTTTGCGTAAGTATGCCTGTTGCCGAGGCCGTACTACGGTGCGGATAAGGGAAAATTCTCTTCTCCCCACTGTAGTGCGGTCTCGGAGGGAGAATATTAAAGTAGGGGGGTATGGGGACACAGCCCCCCACATGGGGGTGCAGGGGGGTGAAGCTCCCCACAGAAATGTTAATGTAGTGTTTTTTTTTTTTTTATTCACAAGCTTTAACGAAAGTGCTTTTTTGATGAAAGCACTTTCATTAAAGTGTGTTTGGTGGTTATGGATTTGGACATTTGATCTTTTGATCAAACATCCTAGATCCATTATTTTACAGCTAAATTAGTGAGATTTTGCTATAATTAATACACTGGGTCCTTCTGGAGACAGAAGAAGGTGTCCAGGCTAATTGTGGGTGTAACTTGTAAATTCATATGGCTTGCTGTTGGTTGGTGTACTCTATGACTTTTTTCTTTTCTTCTTACTGTGTTACAAATAAGGTAATTTAGTGCGATGCTGCCTATCATGTAAGGGAGCAGCTGACTGCACTGCATAGATGTAGGCATTTACATCAATACGACCTACTTTCCCAGTTTCTATTGCACTTTAATTATTGAGTAATTGTGATTTGTGAATAGACTTAGAGTGTTTGCTTCAGACAAGTCACACCTCCAGTAAATGAAGTCCAAATCCATAGGGACAATCCCAGCCATTTTTTATCCATCATTTCAGGCCACATTAGTAAGCATCTGAAATAATGGATTTTCACTTTCCAGCTATCTCTGTAGCCATCCTGGTTGGAATAGGCATCCTGAGACAATTTGCCAATTGCCTTATGTGTACTGACAACCATCTACTACTTAAAACAGCAGACACAGTATGTGAGTGATGTAGTTGTATAATGTTATTGAAGGCAAAACTGTCTTACAAAACCATACCAAATAGCAAACAGGTGATTAGTAGCATACAACACAAGACTAAACAAAGCACACACAGTTCAGGCCATGCATAGTAACCTACCTTAATTTCAAAGGCCTACTAAAGGTAACCTAAGAAACAAAGACCTTCAGTAACCGCACAAACACATATCAAAGGCAGTACAATTGAAACATATATTTAAGAGTCACACTGACTCAGTTCAGAAACCCTTAAGTCAAACTTCCAGACAATCCAATAACCTTGTCATGGGTGACTCTTTAGTGATACACATGGATGCACCACTCACGTGGCTGTGCAACGAGAGTGCCACTGTCAGTTAGCATCAGGTGCTGTGATTTACCTTATCATGCAATCATTCAAGTCCTTGTACCACAGGTACACATAAGTCACAGTCATAGTACACATGAGTGTAAATGTCTTGGGACATGCCTTTCTGACTATATGAAGAGAAACATGATGGAGCTCTGAAAATGTATGTCTGTGGCTGGTATGTACCTAGCATTCTACTATCAACAAGAATGATGTTGCAATACAAACAAAATAGTATTGAATTCAACAATTGGATTACTGCCTGGAGTCATTCAATGGGGTTCAATATATATCAGCCTTTGAAGAAATGATAGATAGTTTCAACTGCTTTGTCATGAATGACCTGCAGCTCTCCCATCAGGGCTTTCATAAAGTGGCTAAATATTTATCCTTTCCCATAGTGACTTATGTTAGCCTTTGAAAGATGGCAACATAAATAAACAGTAAAGAAAGAGCATTAAAGTATTGCTGCTCTGTTCTAGGAGTTTTAACAAAAACTCCACTCCCTACAAGCACTTCTTACTCTGGAAAACATTGATATATGCATCATCACAAAGACCTGGTTCATGGCAATTGAGAGCACTCCATTATTGTTGGCTTTCAGTGCCTATTTCACATTCAGCCAGACTGTAATAGATGACAGTACTAAAGGTGTCAGTGGCTCCATATTTAAAAAAAATACTTCACTTCCAGACTTGTTAGACAAGATAATGACCTGGAGCTTCTCCACATCTTACTTATTACTAAAAAAACCTTTATCATATCGTAGCCAACTATAGCATCCCCTCTATTTCCCCCTCAGCCAATACTTCCTACGAAGTTAGCATGCCTATATACTTAGTAAAATACATTTCTCCTAGGAGACTTTGACTACTTCTTCATAAACTGAAAGATTTATACATCCTCAAACTTCTATGACAAGAGATTTTTGGATTTTTTCAGTACAAAATCCCTGGGCCAGTTTGCCTGTACCCTAACCAAGGGGTGATAAAATCCTGGAGTTGGTCCGCAGCAATGTGGGCCGCTTTCCTTTCCACCAAGTTTTACTCAGATCCATTTCCCAAGTCCATGAGTCTAAGAAAGCTCTTAAAAATTACTTGTATGGTACCTGGATTTATCACTGTAATCACCCTACTTGAATTTCTTCCCTACATTTTATACACTGTGGATAATCCAATTTTTATTCTTTTTTCTTCCATTTTCTATCTGTTTTTGTTGTGTTTCTATCCTCATTTTTCTTACTTGCACTATATGGAAAATTTGCTAGTCTACTTTTTTGTAGGTATATTTTGTGGTATCTATTTTATTATGGATTTATATTGTCTATTTTTCTGTCGAGCTTTTCTCCCTGGGCCTCCGCTGAAAAAGAGCATTAGCTCAGTTGGACTATCCCGGTCAACAAATGTCAAATAAATAAATAAATAAAAATAAGTCATTCACATTCACCACAAGACTGAAGCCTGAACCACTTTCTAATACCTCAGTATTCAAAGGTCATGTGAAGGCTTATCTACTAAATATGAATAATGACCTGGCTAAATTCAAAAGCCTATTCCATTTTGAAGACCCCACTGCTTATTCAAAATCTTTAATTGTTAAATTATATGCATATATAAATAGATAAATGGATGCTGGTGTCCCCCTCAGAAATAAATAAAATACCACATTCAAAAACAATCTCGTGGTACAATCCAAATATAAACAGACTCTATCATAAATGGAAAAAAAATAATTGCATGCAAAAATAAAACTAACTCTCCACATGCCAAAAACACTCTTGCTAGACTAAGCAAGGAACTCCAGACTCTAATCAAATTAGCCCAAGCTAGATACGAGGTAAAAATAGCCACTCAGGTGAAGGATAATCACAAAGCCTTCGTTAATTATATAAGCAATGTCACAAACAATGCCTAGCACAATGCATAGCTAACAGTAAAGGATATCACATACTCAGACCCAGAGGACATAGCCAATCTACTAGAAAAGAAATTTAGTTCAAACTTCATCCCCTCTCCACTCCAATATTTTCAAATCACATACCCACATCTATACTCCGCAACTCAAATATCTCAAGAGCAAGTTCTCAAAGTGCTAAGTCCAAGAACCCTACAGCTATCTTACCAAATAACATATGAGGCTGCCTACTGGTAAACCTGAAACATGACATGCCTGACTACCTACAAAAGCTATTCACTTTCAGCCTCAGAACAGGATTTTTGCTGAGGACAGCAACTGTCATTCCCTTATACAAACATGGGGCTTCAACAGATCTGGTAATTACAGATGCCTAAGTCTGGCCAGTCTCATCTATAAGGCTATGGAAAACATCATTATGGAATTAATAAACAAGGATATAGGTAAATTACAAAGTCTCAACAGAACCCAGTTCAGATTCATCAAGGCCAGGTTCTGCCTCCTTAACGTGGATCAACTTCTTTGAAAAAGTTACTGAAGCAGTGGACAAAGGCAAAATATTGCATGTTCGATACCATCCCACACTCAGGTATTGTAGATAAACTCTCAAAGCCTAAATATCAATCCCCATGTAATTCATTTGATAGTAAACTGGCTCACAAATAGAACCCAGGAAGTTAGGTTGGGTGCATCTATCTCCTTCAAAAGATCTGTCGTTAATGGTGTATCCCAGGGTTCAGTCCTTGGGTCATTCCTCTTTGGCATTTAAGTCTCAGAGATAAAAGCTAATGTTAAGGGTTTATTGCTGACCAGGTTTGCAGATTAATGCAGACTTGATGCCATCATAAACTCCCAAGAGTACACCAAGATTCTCCAAGAGGGCCTGTCCCAAACAAATAGCTGGTGTCAGAACCCTTGACTAAAACTAAATACAAAGAAGTGTATAACTATTCTTTGGCAAGCATGAATCCCCTTATAAATATCACACTGACAACACACCTACTGAAAACTGATCCTGTAGTTAGAGATCTGAAAATGTATATCAACAATGAACTATCCTTTGATCCCCATGCACCCACTGTTGTAAGTATGTTGTTAATATATTGTGGCCAGGCCCAGGGATGTGATCATTCCACTGCACTTGACACTCATTAGGCCAATCATTGAGTATAATGCCCCCTTAGGTATGTACCAGTCCAAACACTTGTCACAACTGGAACAGCCACAATGCTTTCTGACTAAAAACATCAATATATCTTAACCATAAAAACTCTACAGACCATCACTAAGCCTTGTTTCTCTTCTTAGTATTCATTATACAGGCAACTGAGAAGTGAGCACTGCCTCAGGTATAAAGCTTCAACAGACCCTGCTCTGTCAGACCTTTTACATATTCCCAAGTCCAATGTTATCATAAACACCTGCTCAGAGGATCTCCATCTCTTTTGCAAAGTAAATAAAATATGCTGCAGGGACAGGTATGTATCACATAAAATACCACGTCTATTCCACAGAATGCAAGTAATTCTCTTACTCCATGCAAATGTAATTTGGATGAATGGGTGGGAAAATGCAAATTCACCCCTGGTGTAGAACCCCTGTCCCTCATGGATAGGGGAAACATATAAATGTCCATATCCTTATTCATAACATCTTTGTCTTATGTGTATGCAAAATATAAGGGCTAAAAAACTACCATGGGAATGTAAGACTAGGCTTCTTAAGATTCTGATGGATCAATAACCTAGTAAATACCTATGAAACAAATTATAGTTTGAGAAGCTCACCAACTTTATCCATCCAGAAACCTCCAAATAAAAAGTAGCAAAAATATAACCTTGTTGTTGCACGGTCTGAAGAATTGTCTTCTTTATAATAGGCAGAATTATTCTTTTCTACTGCTATCACTTTTGTCTTTTGTGCAGTCTAAAATCCCAAGTGAAGATTATGAAGCCATTAACCATGACATAGGTCTGCAATAGAAAAAGAAGGCCTGTAAAGTGCTAAGGCACAAATATTTGCCTTCCCAAGAGCTGTCAACAATCATCATCATTCCTGGGTATACTATGACAAAAATGATTAACCACAGTTTTCAAATCCCTCCCAATCAACAAATGTATCCTGTATAATCCTCAGTGATAAGGTATCACAACACCCTCTTCAAACAATAATTCAGACATTTCCCTGTTATAAACGTGAATAAGTCTAATGTCCTGTCAGAAATTAATTCTAGACTTGGTAGCACAGTCTATTCAAAATAATGCACTTTCTACTAGAATTATTTATTAACAATATTCATATTAAGTATGAGTTTACAGTCTCCTATCACCCTTTAACCTCTACCTTGTCTAACATCTTAAGTTTTTTTCTATCATTAACCCTTTCCCTGCTCCCCTTAGCATCTGAAATCACCATATCATCCATGTTTTCTTTTATCAGAACATTCACTTGAAAATTTAGTAGTAAGCTTTAAAGGAATTGTCCTATAGTCACAAGAAATAGTACCATCCTCATGAACAATTGTATATGACTTAACAATCCTATTTTCTCTTACTCTCCAATATTAACATCAGGCAGTTTACAATCAGCACCTTTGTACCAAGTCATTCATGGAGCAGTTTGGCAAAACCATAATGCTTTCTTAGTAAACAAATCATAAAAACTATACAGACCATTTCAAAGCATTGTCTCTCTTTTCAGTATTAATACAGGCTAACCAACTAACTTATCAAAGCAATTATATAGTCTCATCTAATAACATCAAAATAGAACAAGTCACCCATTCCAAGTTACAATATATAAAAAACTTAAATTTGACCAACACATCAATGCTCTTTGTTTGTGTCTTTCGGCTTTTCCCGGTTAGGGGTTGCCACAGCGGAACTTCGGTCCGCTAATCATTGGCAGTAGATTTTTACATACTGGCTTGCCGGGCCTAACGCACAACCTTCAGCAAAGGAACGCCCATTCACGCATGTCGCCACACAGAAGACGCTCAAACTGAGAATCGAACGGGCAACGTCTAACTGTGAGGCGACAATGCTACCGCAGCACCACCACCGCAGTCAACACAACAATGCTATTGTTAAACAAAATTGTAAATTAGGGGTACTTTACAAAACAAGGCCATATCTCACTGACCAAAGCAGGAAGTTAACTGCAATGTCCCTCTTACTTTCAAATCTATTGTAAGCATCTACATTTTCAGTAGCTTAGGGATTCTAAGTCTATGATCCTTTTTGTTAGGAACCTGGGGTCTTTCCAACTGTTTGATGGGTCTGGTGAGGTACATCAAAAGGGGGAAATTTATTCTATCATTGGTCTGTTCACTGTTGAATAGAAAGGGATAAAAACCTCCTTAGAACTGGATAATATTCCCTTAGTGATTAACTGTTCCAAGTAGAAAGATGTTCTGATAAATGGAAGGTTTGATAGCTATGCAGACTGTAGGGTTTTGGAGAGTTGCCTCAGGAGTGGAATTTGCATTAAATTTATTTTCTAAAACATTTAAAACAGTAGCAAATTAAAACAATTATTTTCCACCTCTATGTAAAATCCATATTTTAAAATATTCTCAGATGGAGCAGTATCTTAATGATATTTTCTATAGTTATACATTTATTTCTACTATCCCTCTCGGCCATATTTGGTCTTAACATTAAACCAAAACATTTTGCTTTTTATCTATTATCAACACAGCCTTCCCACATACCCTCAAAAAATAGCCATATTTTTTTTGTTAAATTTTTTTCTTAGACATTTTCATTTCTTTATTTCTTACTTTCGTTCTTTCTTTCCAGTTAGCAGAATTTTCTCCTTTCTGTCCTTGTATATAAACTTTACTGAATCTGCTTTTCTACCATTTACTACACTACTTTTGTATTCTACCATAATTTAGCCCATGGCACAAGCCATATGACCTATGGTAAAAAGGCCCCATGTTTGCAATGCGATGATTTGCAATTAGGAGGCAAATTACACACAGTGAGGAAAAACCTCTTTGTGGGATAATCTGCATGCCTCTGAATCATATTAACTGCCATGAAGTGCAAATGAGCACTCCCTGTGGTAGTTAACAGCGTTGGCAGCCACATTTTGGAAGCACAGCCACACCCCACTTTTATTCTCCCACATACAATACTTACATTCAAACACAGACTCATGCTTGTCACTGAGATGTCTGAACATCCCCTGTGTCTCCTTTTCCTGCCCTTTTAAATCATGGAAGAATATAGTCACACATTAATGCCAGACATTAATGTTATACATTTCTAAGTTCTCTCTGGTGTCTAATGGCCCCCCACTCCAATCGCTGTACCTTTAAAGTATAGTCAAGGCATGAGAAATAAGAATAATCCCTGGTGTCTAGTTGCACCCCTCCATCCCCATACTGCTAAAGTGCCATTAAGGCGTAAGACATATAAATTATCTCTGGTGTCTAGTGGTTCCCCGCTAATCCCCATAGTGCTAAAGTGCCATTAAGGCACAGCAAGTAATGGTAATGCCTGATGTCCAGTGGTTCCTCCTACCCACCCCCAATCCCTGTTCTGTCTAAATGTTACTCAGGCATGACTATAAAATATTAAGCCTGGTGGCTAGCAATTCCCCCTACCTAATGATGCAAGCTCTGTTCATTAGTCTAGGGGTATGTGGACACAAACACACATACATATGAAACAGCCCCCTCTCCATCTGATAGCATTCATGCATGAATCACCCATTCAGCTATACACACACACACACACACACACACACACACACACACACACACACACACACACACACACACACACACACACACACACACACACACCTAACCTAAACCCACACCAGCCCCTATTGCTCCCTCCCAAGCAGACACACGCATACACTCACAAATACAGTCCCTTGCACACACTCAAACACACAACTCCTAATACCACCCAGTACCTACCTGTACCATAATAGACAAACATGGACTTTTAGCCATGTTCACCATCATGACAAGATAGGAGTGGTTGTGCTAATCTACATGCCCAAGCCATTGTATGAATCACTCAGCATGTAGATGCCTTCAGGGAGGCAGTTCTGGGGGGAGAGTGAGCACATGGATAATTAACATATACCTGTCCCCCTGACAGCCTCATTAGCAAGTAGCAGCATAGTTGCAGAGACAGCATGATGTGCTGCTGTGCATCTTCATGCAAAAGCACAATGTTAGCACTGTCTCTGAATAGCAAAGGGTTGCCACGAAGTGTACAGCATGTTGTGTTCGAATAGTTTACATAATTTCTATACATTATTGTCACATTTTTTCCCTTGTTGTTTAAATTCTTTCTTAAAATAAGATGATAGAGCTTACATTTATCTTAAAGATTTCCACCTTGTTTGAAATTTTGTAAAGAATTTTCATATTTCTGTGATGTTCACATAACAGGTTTAACATACATTTGATTTCAGGTGACCTAACTATATCCATGTTTAACTTTAAATGTCATAATCTGTTATAATCTTTCATAAATCTTTCTATTTGCAGCAGCAGTAATGCTTTCGAATACATTTCCACTGAAAAAAGCTTGCAGTTCCTGTGTGTCCAGCAAAAGGGAAAATAAACAAACAAATAAATAAATAAATACCATATACATTCCTCTTTGAAGACTATATGACCCATGCAACAAAGAGATTAAATGTAATACAATAAGGCTTCTGTCAGCACCCAAGATATCTGTCATGTCTTTTTATGTATTAGACTGCCTGTGTTTATACAGACCCTCTGAAATATTATTTTTCTTGGATAAGCTAATGGGGGTGAAGACTGAATGCTCGAGCTTCAACTGCTCAAGGTTCAACTCACAGGCAATTGGAGTTCCTGCATAGGAAATCACTCTATTGGCTAGGTGTATTGGCAATGATACCCTTTCTGGAGCAATTTCCTCCTCCTTGCTGTGTTTGCTTTTGTCCATTCATAGTAGAAGTCCTTTTTCTATATCCTGCCACAGCACACAAAAGAACATTTTTAGCTCCAGAAATGATCACTGACAAAGTGTTGATTCTGCCGTGTAAAGACTAATACTAGACTGTATTTATACACAATTGGTGATAATTGTATCTTTATTTTTATGGATCCCCTCAGTTCCTATACTGTTTTCCCAGCTACGTCACAAGAGTTATCCAGAATAACAAACTCTTCCTGTTTGTCACTAACAGGTGATGTTAGAGCAGCAAGCAAAAATCCATTATTGTTACATTCAGTTATTACCAGGTAAAACAGACAAAAATATGCCAGCATTAAAACTTATCTTGTTCTGTTTTGTCTCTCTTAACCAAGTGTTATACTGGCGTCCTCTGAGGTGAGAGTATGGGGCAATCCTCAAAGAACAGAATAAATATCAGCATTCCTTCACTGAAATAAAACTGGTATTGTTTTGTCATGGGGAAACATTTTTAGCTGCTGTGCTGATATGGAAAATATGAGATAGAAGAATAAAATATAGCCAGCCAGGCAGTTGGTGTAAAATAGAGCAAACAAAATAAAATAAAATGGAAGGATGAGCGCTTTTCACACCTACACAGGGTGCTTCATCAGATCTAACGTAATTAATTAAACTTTACTTAAATACTAACGTATCAATCTACGTGATTTTAGAATAGCTCTAATAGGTATAAATTAATTTAACCCTTTATTTCTAGTTGTCTGCATTTAATTTCCGCACACTCTGTGTGAGTTCTTATATCACCACCTCTTAAATTTAATGAATATAACTCTAAAACCATAAATTTAAAACAGTGATTGTCTCCTGTCTGAATAACATGTTTAGCTAATGCATTTTTATTATCACATTTATTTATACTATATAAATGTTCTCTAATATGATCTCTTAAACAGCGATTGGTTTTACCAACATAAAAACACTGGCATATATCACACATTTATTTTATTTTATTTTATTTATTTTATTTTATTTTATTTTATTTTACATTTGTTGACCGGGCTAGTCTAACTGGATATATGTCCATTTTCAGTAGAGGCCCGAGGAGAAAAGCTCCGAGACAATAACAAGGACAGAAACAAAGAAACATTTATACAAATAGTACAAATAATATTTTTTTTTTTTTTTTTTTTTTTTTTAACAGCCAAAAAAGAAAAAGTTCTAGTTCAGTTTCAGTAAGCAAAAAAATACAAAAAGTCATAATGGGGAGATACAAAAAAAAAAGAGAGCAAGAAGTATTTAAACTTGCCATATAAAGAAGGTAGAGGAGTTTCAGCAAAAGAAATCAAGTTTGAGAGTTAGAGTTAGAAAGAGGAGAAAATAAGTATCAGTCAGGCTGAGAGCAGGGGCAAAGCCATTTGGTTTTCATGAAGTTTTTCAGCTGATTCTTGAAAAGGTTGGTGGAAGTAAGGGATGTGATCTCAGTTGGAAGTTTGTTCCAGGAATTGCCAACTGCATTTGAGAATAGGCAGTCTCCAGCTTTGTTAAAGGATTTGGTAGTGGCTACTTGTAGTTTTTTAGCTGATCTTAGGGTAGGAAGGTTTTTATAAGAATTTACTAGGTTACATAGTATGGGAGTGTTTGAAGGATGATGTAAAATCTTGTGAATAAAAATAAGTTGCTGGTAAACTAGTTGGTTTTGTACTTCCAGCCATCCGAGATGTCTAAGGTTAAGGCAGTGGTGAGTACGGAAGGGGGTACCAGTGGCAAATTTAGCTATGTTGTTGTAGGTGGTTGCTAGTTTATTTAGATTAGTTCTGGATAGGTTGGTATATATAGGTGAGGCATAGAGTAGGGTGGAATTAAGGTGGGTTTGGGAAATAGAGATCTTTGCTGATTCTGTAAGGAATGGTCTGATTCTGTAGAGGAATCCAAGTTTTCTATTTACTGATTTAATACTAGCGTTAATATGTGAGTCAAAGGTAAGATGGTTATCTATTAATACACCGAGGAGTTTGGTGGTGGTTTCAGGGGCTATTTCTGTGCCATTGTTTGATTTTACTGTGAGATTGATAGAGGGGGATTTCTGTGTGGGAGTAAATAGAAGTAATTTAGTTTTTTTAGGGTTCAGGAGGAGACAACGTTGATGGAACCAGTTTTCCACTAAAGTAATGACAGTTTGTGTGTTAGCCTGTAATTCAGCAGGGGATGATGTGGCACATACCAGAGTTGAATCGTCAGCATATTGTATGCATGTAGTTTGTGGAAGGGAAGTTTTTAGATCATTAATGAAAATTGTGAAAAGGAAAGGTCCAAGAATAGATCCTTGAGGGACTCCAAGGGTGATAGGGAGCTGAGAAGATAGATTGTTTTCCCAGAGGACTGCTTGTTTCCTGTTTTCAAGGTAGGATTGGAACCATTTTACTAGTTGATGATCAAGGGAAAGTGATTCAAGTATATTTAATACTATTTGGTGGTTAACCATATCAATGGCCTTTGAGAGATCTATAAAAAGAGCAGAAGATAGTAGGTTAGTATTCCTGTTTTTATTAATGCTATCTGTAAAGGATAGAAGAGCTGTTGTGGTACTGTGGTGAGGCCTGAAACCATGTTGGCAGTCAACTAGAAGGTTGTTTTGTAGGAGATACTGAAGTAATGGCCGATGGATGCATCGCTCCATAATCTTTGCAATGGGGGAGAGAAGGGCTATTGGGCTTAAAGTTAGATAATTCATTTGAGGTACCTCCCTTATGCAGAGGGATGATATGGGAGATTTTCCAGATAGATGGGACATAAGATTCAGAGATGGTTCTGTTTATTAGGATAGAAATAGGGTAGGCAAGTGCACCAGCTGCGACTTGCAGGAATTCAGCTGGAAGCAGGTCAGCTGATGGTGTACATGGTTTTAGTTTAAGAAGCAAGGAGTGTATAAAAGATGTTGGTACAGGTTGAAGGTTAAAAGGCTGGGGTAATTTGGTTGGTGAGGGAAATTTAATGGTGGAGGAAGGTGGTAAGGTGGTTGCTAGTGCTTGGACTGTTTCAGAGAAATAATTATTAAAGGTGTTGGCTATGTGGCTGGGGGAGGTTTGGGTTAGGTTTGAGGGGGTAGGTGTTTTGGACTGTCCTGGGTGGAGTAATTTGTTGATACCTGACCAAAACTTTTGCAGATTATTTTGTTGGTTTTGTTGGAATTTGAGGTAGAAGTTTTTTTTGTCAAGGATTATGGATTTTTTTGTGGAATTACGAATTTGTCTAAAGTTTAGGTGATCTATTGGGTTTCTAGTTTTTCTCCATTTCGACCAGAATTTGTTCCTTAGTTGTATGTTTAGCCTTGTGTCCTTAGATAGCCATGGGGCTGGTTTATTTTTTGTTCTGACAGTACAGGTGGGAGCATGTTGCTCAAGGATCTGCAAGAATGTTTTGTTAAAGTGTGAAATGGCTTTGTCAAGAGGTAGGTATTTTAGGGGTGACCAGTTGCAAGCTTTAAGCTCAGCTTGAAAATTACTTGGGTTGAATTTTTTTTTGTTTCTGGTCGTTCTAAAAGCTATTGGATTATGAAAGTTGGTCTTTTGCCTAGTGATGTAACTAAGAGAATGGTCACTAATGTTGTATACCTGTTTGATAAAGATGGGGGTCCTTATTTACTAGAATCCAATCTAAGGTAGCTTGTTTTTTGTTAGGTTTGTGGATCCTGGTTGGGAAGGTAATGGTTTGGTGGAAGTCAAAGAGGTTTATATGTGTAGTGGGAGTGGGAGATGTACAGCTATTCCAAGCAATATTAAAGTCACCAAGGAGTATGGTTTCTTGTGGTAGGGATATTGAAAGCCAGTTTAGGGTATTTTTGAGAGTACTAATATTGTTCCCAGGGGGGATGTAAGAGCAGATAATGTATATTGATTTTTTCGCATTAATTTGGAGCTTTGAGGTTAAGATTTCAGAGTTATTAGGAGGAGGAGGTTGCATATCTAATGATGTAATCTTCAGTTCAGATTTGAACAGTATTGCTACTCCACCTCCCTTTTTATTTAAACGGTCTAGTCTGAAAATGTTATAGCCTGGTGGGACAATGTCATTATCTTTTGTTGTAGGTTTAAGCCATGTTTCAGTAAGGCATAAGATGTCAAAGGAATAGATGTCTAATAGGGCATGTAGTTGGGTTATTTTGTTATTAACACTTCCTATATTGAGTTGACCTATAAGTAGAGAGTAAGGGCTTTTTAGGACATTTAGGGGAGTGGAAGTAGGGGCTAATAGAGTATTTGGGATGGAGAGATTAGGACCAGGGTTTGGGTGAATGTCACCGTGTAGAAGTAAGCAGTTATGAGGGTTAAGTGATAGTTTAAACAATTTATAAAGAGAGAGCTGTCCTTTTTTCATTTGTAGGTATTTAATATGGGTTAGTCTATGAAACTGTGGTAGAATGAAGGATGAATAGGATGTTATGTTACAGTGTGTAAGAGAGGTGCTAGTAGAGAAAGGGAGAGTCTGTCTTGGGAGATGATAAAATGTAGCAAAGGATGAGAATTCACAGGAAGTAAGGCAATGAGTAGTAAGTAATAAGGTGAGCCCAATGGATAAGAAAAGAATGTTGGGGAAAAAAGGTTGATGATGATTATACATAGTTAGAGGTGTAGGAGGTTTAGCTAAAAATAAAGAAAAAGAAAATTTAAAGTGTAGTCATGATAAGTGGAGTGCTTAGGGAAAATAGGTAAGAGTGGGTGTGGAAGGTAATGGCTAAGTAAATGGTGAACAGGTGTGTTAATTGCTATGAAGTTTGTGAAGAGAGGTAATTGGTAGATTAGGGCTGAGGGTGTGGTTAGGGAAGTATAAGGTTAAGTGCACTGGGGGTGGGTGAGATTTGGGGGTAGGGTAGGGGAGCGGAGTGAGCCCGCAGGGTGAACGGAGCGGGTAGAGACAAGACAAGTGTTCGGCATCAAGTGAGAAAACAATCAGTCAGAGAAATGCTTAGCTAGAGGGAGAGATAAGTGTACTGGTCTGAAGAGTCAAGAAAATGCTATAGTGGTGGCAGTAAGAGAGACAGACAGTTTACTAAAAGTGAGAGGGGAAAGATCTAGGCAGAGGGAATGGCCTTAAGGAGGTGTAAGGAAAAGATAACTAAGAGATTCCTATATGTCTGGAAAGAAAAAAGTCTCTGTAGGGAGACACAAAAATTGCAGGCAGTACAATAGAATGTATACAGAGAGTGAAACGGCAGATGGTAGCGAGGGGATAAGGCTGCTGGCTAACCTAGGTTTGGAAGTGTATCTTAGTCTGCTAGCAAGTAGTAATTACTATAAACACATAGTAGTCAGGTTTGTAGGAAAAATTACATACTTTCAGACTTCCTTTCTTGGAAGGTACAGAGATTTGAGGTAGATTAGTTGGGGCAGTAAGAGAGTAATTACTGGGTTCCTTTACTTCAGGCAGTGTGATTTGCTTCCTAGTTCAGGATATGCAAGGTTGAGGAGTGTGAAACATTTGGATAGAGAGAAGGAGCTGTAGTGAAAATAAAAATCATTCATTTAGAAAACAAAAAAGGAAATGCAGGGAAGTGTTAGGCATAAGCCAAAAAATAATATCAATGTAGACACCTTAATCAAGTATATACAGATATCATACTGTAACAGGCTGGGAACAATTTGCTGTAGTAACAAGGTCCACAGAAATACATCAAGAATCTTAGTAGGAACACTAGAGAAACCATACTATGCCTTGGGTTGCCATAAACAACAATAAAGTAAAACAGTATGAGCCTACTAACAGTTGAACAGTTGGAAATCCAAAGTAAAATGTCCAAAAGAAACAGTGGTTCAACTAGTTGCAGAAAAAAAAAATCAGTAGAACACACAAATATTATCTGCAGTCAGGTCGCATTGCCCAGTACATAATAGCATACAGATAAACAAGCAGAGACCGTGCAGGTTTAAAGTTTGGCAATTCTTATCAAAACGGTACTGTAAAATAAAAGTATAAATGCTGTTTCTACCAGCTGTTTTTCTAATGTGGTTAGGCAATGCTATCAATTAAAACTGTAAACTATCACATTCGAGGTGTTTTAAGAGTACTGCGCATTCAGTGGGCGGGAAAGAAGATAGTCGCGAAATGCAGCAGACTTTGGATGGGTCCAAAACGCCATAAACCAGGGATAGTTAATTCTACAAAAAAATCAATATAAGCCCATTTGTTCTGGATGCCAAGTGTGCAGGGTTATTCCTTACTCCAAGATGTGCTAAGCACTTGTAACTATAACCATGAAATCAACATGAAACGCTGTAATACACAGTGATAATTACATATGGATTAATCCTCCAGCTAGGGGAGCTGTAAACTCTAAAACGCTTAACTCAATTAAATCATTTACTAGGTATGAAATATAAAGGTCGCTAGATCTAGCCAGCTACAATAAGTCTAAGTACAATTCCTAAATCTTAAATTGCAAGGGGTACCTTGTTGTCCTAAGCCTTCCTTGGGGAGAAGGAAAAAAAGTAACACAATAGCCGCCAAAGGCTACACGTACAAAACCATTAGGTGGAATATTTTAAAATTCCTAGACCCAAGTAAGCCTAAAATAGAGACCAAAAAGCACCTTTCCTAAGCAGTGTAGTACAAGTAAGCATGAAAGTTTAACTACGAGATACTACCTGCATAACCCAAAAAGCCGCTAGTAACTCCACGCGGTTGACGCAGTAGAGCAAAAAATATACTCGTGGTTCTAAGTAGTGCAACACGCAATACACAGAAGCCATAAAAGTATATTACAGTCACTTGTAACAGTAGGCATATATTTAAAACTATAACAGCTTTCCTGGGCAGCTGTTACATGTTAGTTTTTAGGTCTATTCACTATAAGGTAAACCGGCTTATTAAAATAGGGCTGAAATCACAAGTAAAAAACAGTAAATAACTCAAGAGTAAGGTCGCTAGACCCAGCACGATAGAAAATAGCAATAACACTTTTTTTAGCAGCTAATGCTAATAGTATTAGGGTTTAACTATGTGGTAAATATCTGGAGTAGTATTACTTGCTGTACAAGACTCTGTGCTGTTAATGCAGTTGAGAATATACGCTAATGGGTTTATTTAGGGTTTAAACGCAGTAGAAACAGTTACATCAACTACCAGGTATTTAGCAGGAGATCAGTAATCTTAACACAACAAGTTTGTTGGAACTACAGTTCAGGATACATTTCTTTTGCTCCAGAGTGAAACAATTAATACAATCAAAGAAAAAAAGACAGTCACATTTATACTCACAGCAGTAGTTCACTAGAACCAGGGGTGCACAGCAGCCAAGGGAAGATGCCGATACTAAGGGATGGCGCCACGAAGGGCAACAGTATATAAGGGGCTAAAAGGGATGTGAGGTCATGAAGTGAGGAGGGAGGGGAGTGGGATTAATTGCTGGTAAGGGGGAGGGGATTACTAGTATATGCAGGTAGAGTAGGTGGGGCAAGACTGATTACAGTGTATGATAGACTAAGTATCAGGAAAATAGAGTGATGCTAGAGGTAAACTAAATTAACGGTATTACAATCAGCATAAATATTACAATAAACTATGCGTCCCATATTTGGGTGCCTAAACTGATTGTCGCTCTTGATGTACTTACATACATTACATCCATTACATGGAAATGCACCTGTTCTCTTTGTTCTTATACCTAACTGCAGATTAAAGGTCATTGATTTATAACAGATCATCCTTTTCATAGACATATTATTCTTAAAAGAAAAGGTAGGTTGCTCAACTAAAACCATTCTACATTTACCATTAGCCATCAAAATCTTCCAGTGGTTTCTTATGATATTACATATAGACTTAATGTCATTTCAGTATGTAAGGCACATTCTTAAAGAGCTACTATTTCTTATATTACTCATCACTGTTTTCAGAGGTTGTATAAAAAAAGTCTGGTTCTAGTGCTTCTCAATAGTATGGCATCATTTTGCCCTATATGTATATCTGTCTCATTATATCCTCTATTAATAAACATATTAGTCAAACTATTGAAAGACTCATACATATCACTATCTCTAGTATGCAAACCTGCTGTTCTAAAAAATTATCCTCTCAAAACATTTTGTTTCAAGAGTTTAGAATGCATGCTACGAGCATGCAAAATATTGTTCTTTTTACATAATTTTCTATATAATATATCAATACCATTAGGAGATTTGAAAACACATACATCTAAAAAAAATCTAATTTTTAATATGGATATTTATAGATGAATCTAAGGAATGTAGTTGTATTTTGTAAATATTGAAGAAAATCATCTAGGGCTTCTATAGTTCCTGACCATACAAAAAATATATCATCCACAAATTGACCATAACATAAAATCATTTTACAGAACTTATTGTCATTTCTAAACACATACCTAAATTTCCAATGAGGCGACACAATGTTTGCATAACTCTTTGCACACATAGTACTCACTGTAACTCTAGTATGTTGGATGAAGAACTTTTCAGCAAATAAAAATACATTATGCTCAAGAATAATATCTAATAGTGCACATATCAAAAAAATGATGGCAAAAATTAGGAGGTGTAGTAAAACTAAGCAAACAACTCAAAGGACAAATTAAGTCTACCAAAGCCAAATTTAGGTAAATCTGGTCTCCTAGGCAAAGGACGACCACAAGGCATTCTTTAGCTTTGTCTGCAACCTCAAAGGCAGTACACAATTATGTGCAGACTTCATTATTAGTGGAGCCATCTATACTGAGACAGAAGATATAGCAAACCTACTGGCAGACAAATGCATCTTTAACTTTACCCCCCTCTTCCCCTCAACTTCCCCTCAGGAAATGTCATCAAATATAACTCTCTCTACTATCACTAGGGAACAGGTCCTCAATGTGTCCTCTCTCTAAGGCCAAGAATACTGCATCAAAGGGCCTAGACAATATCCCAGGATGCCTATTGAGTAGCATGAAACATGACCTATCAGGTTCTCTGGACTTGCTATTTAACTGGAACTTCCAAACAGGCTTCCTGCCTCATGAAGGGAGAACAGCAACAGTCATCTTTCTGCACAAAGCTGGGACATTTACATACCCTGGAAACTACAGGCCCATACATCTCACTAGTGTCATATGCAAAGCCATTGAAAGAATTATCATGGAAATGATGAATAATGACACAGGAAACCTCCAAACATTGGACACAACTCAATGTGGTTTCATCAAGGGCAGATCATGCCTATTCAACCTAGTGGACTTCTTTGAGAAGGTCACCAAAGCAATGGATGAGAGTAAAATGGTTCACACTGTCTACCTTGACCTGGCCAAGGCATTTAACACACTACCCCACTCAGGCATTGTGGATAATCTCAAGAGGTTTGACATGAACCCTTATGTCACCTGGCGGATAGCCAGCTGGCTCACAAACAGGACCCAGGAAGCTAGAACTGGGGAGTTCACCTCTACAAAGAGGATAGTTACAAGCGAAGTCCCACAGGGATCAGTTCCGGGACAGCTCCTTTTCGGCATTTACTTCTCTGAAATCAAGGCCAATGTCAAAGGCCTCTAGTTGATGAAATTTGTAGACATTTGCAAGTTAGGAACAGTCATAGAATTCCCCACTGATACTAATGTTCTCCAGGAAGGACTAACACAGCAAAATAACTTATGTTGGAGTTATGGACTAAAACTAAATGCCAAGAAATGCATAATAGTATTCTTTGGGAAGTCATCCACCCCTGGTAACTATCATGTTGACAAGACACCCCTACGAGTAGATGCAGTAGACAGGGACTTGGGGACAAAAATAGATAGTAATCTAGTCTTTTACCATCACATGTCTACAGTAATGAGGAAGTCATTCTATGTTGTGCAACTTAAAAATAAATGTATGACATCTAGTCCCAAGGAGGAGGTCATTGTTCCACTGTATTCTGCATTTTTCAGACTTATTACTGAGTACAATGCCCCTATTGGCATGTACCTAACCAGGTGCATCCAACAACTGAAATGTCCACAGAGGTTCCTCTCTACAATAATACAAGGCATAAGTAACATGTCTTATGCAAGGCACCTCAAAGTCATATCCCTATATTCTGTCTCCTACAGGCTGTTGAGGGGAGATCTATGCCTGGCATACAAAGCATTGTCAGAGCCCACCCTGATGGGCATCCTGCATATCCGGAAAGCAAATGGCACAAAAATTACCCATTTAAAGACTTAAACCTTGCCTGTGATTATAAATAGGACCACCTGGAGAGATAGGTATGTATCCCAGAGACTAACACTTTTCTGGAACAGGCTTCCTATCCATATGAAACAGAGGTCCTCCCTAACCCAGTTCAAGTGTAACTTGGACAACTGGATCTCCCAAGCCCCTGCCTACACTTATCAAAAGTACCAGAACTTATCAGAGATTTTTGATGCATAGCTAAACTTAGAAAGGCCCTTGTGGTCATTAGTCTAGTACACAAGTACACACCTCTGAACCTAGGAACCTACAGAGAGGATTGGCTACGAAATGTACAAATGTAAGGATACTTGCATTGGCAGTGGAAAAAAGAGGGCTACAAAATAATCAGCTAACATGCATGCATATTGTGATCAAGGAATTACAGCATGTGTCTCTATATACTTGCATGTGAGAGCAGCACTATGCCATTAGAGAAAATGTTCTAAAATAGCTTTAAGAAGCAGGGAAGAGTGTGACTTGAATCCTGCAGACAAACAGTGCAACAATACAGAAGTGGGGTGAAGGACTGAAATGTTGCAACATTTCATTAGGCTAGGCATAATAAATTATTTTACAAAAAAATAACATCTATATCAACAATTAAGAGACAGTATTGCTAGTGGAGTAATGTCCACAGGTACAGAATCATAAAATCATGGAAAATACAAGATAACTGGGCCAGGAGGCCCTTAACATCTTACTAGTGCCCACCCTAGTCCTTACTTCCCTTTTCAAGGATGGGACAGGCCAGTCAAATGGTGTGAATTTATGAATGCCCATGCAATTATCTAGTTCTGTTTGATCTGGAGAGTACATTTGTTACAGAGGAGTAGGCTTTGTGTGACAAATCTATCTCTCTACCTTGTTTTGTTTGTTTAAGTAGATTTATGAAAGTATAAGAGGTCATGTACTACTGGATCCCATATGACTCGATAAGCATAGCATATATCACTCCTAAGGAGTCTACAGGACACTGAATACATGGTATGTGGTGTCTACTGTTTTGCCTTCATTCACTGCTTTGGTGACCTTTTCAATAAATCCACCAGGTTGCATAAGCATGACCTGCCCTTGACAAATCTAAACTGAGTGGATCCTGTATTTGGAGTTTCCCTATCTCATGACTGATTAGTTCCATGATAATTATTTCCATGGCTTTACATGTGAGGTTGGTCAGACTTATGGGTCAGTAAGTGACTGTAACTGTTCTCCATTCACTTGGTACAAAACCTGTATGGAGGAAGAGATTGAACAGTGTTGTTAGAGATGTGGCTAAAATATGTCTCCAGGGATAATGTCAGGACACACTGATGCGGTATTTTTAGCTTTTGATAGCACTTTTAGTACTTTGTCTTGTGTTAAAGCTGACAGCCAGTTTCAGGTATATCTTGGGTGAAAGACAGAGGGGAAAGAAGGTTAAAGTTAGAACTAAATTAATTATAATTAATAAAGTTACAGTTTTGAAGATATACCTTTTGCAATGAGTTGCACATAGTAAAAAGACTTTCTAACCAGCATTATGACATGATGGTCAAACAAGAGGGAACAATGCACTCATATTCCATGATCTTTCACTACATTCTCATTTTGAAGAGGGTACTGTAATTTGGAGGGAGGGATTGACTGTGTACTGAATGAACAAAATATTTAACTTTTTGGCATTGAATCCATTTTAGTACACCAATTATTAACAAATGCAAGCCCATGTTGGAGTGTCTGGGTACTGGAAGGGAGACTTGTGGATGACACCAAGTTTGCTGTCATCTGCAGACTTGGTTAACCAGTGATCCTCATGTTTTTGATTCAGAGATCAGAGATGTAGATGGCAACAAGAGAGAACTCTGTAGTATTATACTGGACATGTTTATGTTCTCTGAAGAAGAAACCCACCCGCACTGTGTGGATTCTGTCCTTCAGCCAATTTGAAATCCCTCTAACTACATAGTGGTCAATTTGGAGTATATTTATTGTGTTTATTATATTGACATGTAGTATGGTATCAAATGCCTTGGCAAGGCCAAGGTACACTGTATGGACTGGGTGCCCACTGTCCACTGCCTGTGTCACCCTCTCAAAGAAATTTGCTAGATTCATAAGACCTGACCTGCCCTTTACAAAAGCCAAACTGCTGGTGGTCAAGTCTGTTAAGAATTTATCACTATTAATCAGGTCCATTATGATATGTTCCAAGGCTTTGCGTATGAGACTCATCAGACTGATTGGTCTGTAATTTCTGGGTTCAGTGGTGGAGCAACCCTTATGAAGTGGTATCCCCACAGCTGACATCACCACAGCTGTGAGCTATACCTGAGTGACAATGCCAGTTGCAAAGCTCAGGTGGAATAGATTAAGGAGTGGGTCAGTCAGTGCATATTTCAAGCTGTTTATTAGCCAGCCGGGCATACTATCTGGTCCCATCCAGGATATATTTGTCATTTTAGAAAGTAGTTTAAAAAAATGCTCTTTGATGATAATTCTGGGTTGCAGACTTTCAGAAATGTGTGGGGTTTGTAATAGCTGTCTTTGGGTGATGTTTCCATTGAATTTGATTATTAGCATGTTGGCAATATCCACTGGATTTGAGAGGGTGTCTCCATTATGAATGAGCTCTGAGCAATGTTGAGTGTTATTTCTTATCTTCAGAATATAACAAAAGAATAATTTGTAGTTCTCTTTAGCCTGCAATGATAGTCTGAATATGTGAGATGCCTTTGTTTTCCTGATGCATCACTGCAGAGAGATACAGCACAGTTAATATAAAAAAAGAAACCAAAAAAAGCCTTTATTTTAGTCAATAATGCCTACCTCTAAGAAAGAGCGGTGGTATATTCCCTGTCACAGAACAATCACTGCTGCCCCTCAGAAATCTAACACCCTTGCCAAAAAGCAGCTGAAAACTGCAGATAAGAGTGAAAATTGAGTTACACTGAGAAAAAAATCGGCTTACTACTCTGGCAATACTTTATAACACAGTAACCACCAGACAACTGTTATACACACAGCAAAACAACTTCTAGCCAAACAGACTGGGAAAAATCAGATAAAACATTATTTAAATAGTAAAGTTTATTAGGTGATTTCAAGTACAAGTGAAAACAGGTATTTTGTAGCCTTTTCAATGAAGTCAGGGTTTAAAACAGAGGGATGTTTCTTGACTGCCTGTTGCACAAGTAGTGTATCTACAGAAAACACTGCAGCCCAACAAGCTAGACTAACCATAACACAGAGACATTTTTTGGCATCTGACCTAAATAAGAGGAGTGAGTGGAGGTGAAAGAGCACAGTACTATTGTAAAAAACTGCTGGGTCAGCCCATACAAGACCACAAGTAATTCCACTACCCCACTGTAAGCTTAAAAGACATTTCCTAGGTACTGTCATATTATTACATAAAGCCAGTTAAACCTGCTATATCATGCAGTAGCTGCCCACACTTCATTGGTGGTAGGTGCAGTTTGAAGGCTGTGCTGCTAATGGGGAGCATCAGGTCTAAAGAAAGGATAATGTTTAAGTGAAGAGGACTGCTGGTGTAACCCTCTGTCACCAACCAGTATTTAAGAAGCACTTAGCATTAGACAGTAGTAGTACACAAAATGCAGAAGATCCTACTTTTGCGGGCATGATGTTCAAATAGGTATAATTATTTCATTTACAAGGAACAACATACATGCATACATAACAACTATTGTGAAGTATTAGTTCTGATGAGGAAATGTTCATTCATTTATGAACTATCTGAAGTTTCGTTTAATGGAAACAACATACATCCCAGTGTCCCAGTTAGCATTATGGCAGAAGGATCTAACCACAGCAATGTGGAACTTCTCTGTTGTCCAATGTGAAACAGGAGGAGAGGAGTAGGACGAGAACAAGCCTAATGTCCCGGCTTGTACTATTATTAGCTACAGTTTAACAAGACAAACTAACAATTTTCCACTGTTCAAGCTGAAATAAGGGGTTGAGTGGTAACAGTGTAGGTTAAAAACACATTGACGCACCAAAGACTTTTCCAACATTAAATCTAAAATAGAAAGAGGCTTCAGATACTTAGCATAGCACATAAGGACCTTTCTTTCAACTAAGCGTAAACTGGGGTGGCAGGTCAAATGCACACCTCTGCAGTGCTACAGCTGAAATAAGGAGTTTGGGGCAGGTCACATTCATACTGCTGTCCTATAGAATTTTTCCTGACATCTGAGCTAGAATAGGTGGTGAGAATGCTATAAAGGAGCAACATAAAATATACAAATAAAATAAAAGTAACTCTTATAGCTTTGCTGGTTTAAATAATCACATGGTCTTTAAAGATATGTCAAAGTTAAATATTATAATCATTCACATTGGGTTAACAATTTAAGTAGGTCCCCACTTAAATGGATGAAAAATTCCTATTAACTGATTTAGAATAATTGTATTAGATAGGATGTTAAACTGATACACAGTTAGATTTTGCCTTTATACAGCTTAAAAAAGACTATGAGTCATACCCCTTAGCTGTCCAGATTTTCACAGAATGTCCAGATTTTTATAAGTGCTCCTCCCCTGCCTGCTAACCAACAGCCTCCTCCTACTGGACTCGAGTCCAGGAGCCCTTTAGTTCTCTAGTAGTGGCAGTACCTATGTCTGATGGGAAGACAGACATCCAAAATTGCTGCCATTCAGGCTAATGTCGGTGAAAATGTCCTCTTCCAGTATTAGTGCAATGAGAGC
The DNA here is from genome assembly GCF_019279795.1 of Protopterus annectens. Taxonomy (NCBI): domain Eukaryota; kingdom Metazoa; phylum Chordata; order Ceratodontiformes; family Protopteridae; genus Protopterus; species Protopterus annectens. The sequence goes on from NC_056751.1 coordinate 304,110,689, forward strand.
ATATATGTGAAATTTCTTCATCCCACCACTGGGCAGAGAGCAGACTTCTCACATCACTGTAAGGACACATATTGGACCTGTCTTGCAAATGTCTGCTTCTGTGCACACACTGATGCAGGCTGCCATTGGGTTGCAGTAGTTCAGACAGCTGTATGCCCACTTAAGGCAACCACCTGGCCTCTCCCACCCTCACCCAAATATATATTAATTGTAACAGTATGAGAATATGTTACCAATAAGTCTTCTTGTTTCAACAGGGGCAGTCTTCATTAAAGTTATACGGGAAGTAATTTAAATATTACTTGAGAAAAAAATAAGAACACTAAGAATCTGTAACACTCCAAACAAATTTGCATATAAAATGTGAGAACATTTATTTAAAGACTCTAGAAATATGCACCTCTCTAAATGTCATGCTGTTAGATTTGCCAGCTTTATAGTGTTCTGTTATGTAAATGTGAAATGCATGAAGTCTTGGCTATAAGTTACGTGAACCTCAGGTTCTAATTAAGGGAAATGACTATAAACTGCCACAAATGAAGCCTGGAATACAACAAATTTACATTTTCAAAATTGTAAGACTTTTTTGTACAAAGACTTTGACATCTCTTGAGGTATATTTACTGTTTATGTACAATAAACTATGAAGTACAATTAAATTTAATAATGAAGACTCTGAAACATTGATGGTAGTTACTTAATGCCAATAATGTGAAATCAGTGCAGGTTGTAATATATCGCAGAATCCCTAAGATGAACCCAGAAAGGCATGCTTGCTAGGTTTGCTCTCATACCATTTTAACATGGTTTCTGTCAAAACCATCTCCGAGGTTATTGTGTAGCTTTAACTACCCAAATATTGATTAGTTTATACTTAACACATGTTCTGCATATTAATCTGAAGTTTTAGAGATACCTTTATTAATTAACTTAGACTAGTTAATTCACTATCCAGCTAAAGCAAAGACTGTGCTTAACTTATCACTGTATAATAATAAAACCTGGATATATAATAAGAGGGCATTAGAACCACTCAGTATGTCAGATCACCAAACCATATTATTTAACTTTCTTCACTTTAAAGCACACATTCCATTATATGCACTTTACCACTACAACAAGGATGATAACAGCTAGAAACTAATGTTTGCTATGAACTGATCAAAACTATCTGAATCCACTTACAAACAGAATTAATTGAAAATACATTCTGCAGATGGGTCTATATCACTTCATCGAATGCTTAATTGAGCGAATCGCTATTCGTCAAACCCTGTTCAGAGAAAACTCAATTAAGCGAATGATCGTTTCATCGAAAAATTTCCTAGGGAAAGGACATGGTTGGCCATCATCGGGGATTTGCCCTTTTCTCCACTGTAGTGCAATCTCGGAGTTGGCATATATAGTTGGGGGGCATGGGGCAAAAAAACCCACTTTGCAGGGTTTTACATTTTGTTGTATTTGTTTTGGCCAATAGCTGGCCAACTAGTTTTTTTTTTTCCCTAGGAAATGTTTGGCTAGAATGGTCATTCACTTAACTGAGCTTTCAGTGATTTGAGTTCTACAATTAGAGATTTGCTCAATTAAGCTTTCGACAAAGTGATATAGACCCTCTGCAGATACGTGTTATTCTTAAGTTATGCAGCTTGCTTCAGGAGGTATTTTAAAGTAATGCCAGAGGGGCTGTTGTCTTGAAGTATTTTTGGTAGATTTGTGAAGGATTTTACACACATTTCCTTCATGACAACGGGGGAAGGGGGGGGGGGCTTCAGGATTTTTCTGTTAATCAAAAGCATTTCTACTCAGTTTATCTCTTTGATATATTATTCAGGATTCTGCTATACTCTTATTTGATCAAGCATACTGATATAACATTAAAAGTTTGATCCTTCTAAAATAAGAGTTTACATGAAACACTAGTCCTGGGCTAATTAAATCACAGCAGTTGATGTTACCTGGAAATACCTAAATTTTTCCTTGAATAAACAAGGGGGTTGGTTGTCTGCCAGTATTTCTGTCAGATCTGTACAAGACTTGATTTGCACCTGTCTTCTATGTATGAGGTTTACCAGATGGTTAACCACTGAACTACTTCTGTTTTTGTCACTTCAGTACCTATAATATTGTTATTGAACACAGACTAAACTGTTTCTACTGCCCCAGAGCATATGATTTGTGTTTGTAGCTCCTGGACTATTAACATGGAAATCACGGCATTACTATCACATGCTAACTTAGATGATAATACGGAATTTCCATGTTCAGTTACGATTTTTTCCTTACTAAATCTTAATACCACATTGTCAGAGGGAACTTAATACATTCCAAACTGAAGGAAAATTATACATACGTACATACATACAAATATTTAAATCACGAGCATTAATGCCCTTCTAGCCTGCCAATATACCAAAACAGCCGTTCCCATAATGTGTCCAGGCTGTTCTTAAAAACATCTAAACTAGCACTTGCTTTAATATAATTTGGTAGTATGTTCCATGCATCAGCTGCTCTCTCAGTGAACCAGTTAGTGCACTTATCATTTCTACAGAATCTTCTACATGGGTTATCTGATGAGTCTCTACTACTTTTTGATAACCTCAAACATTCCCAGAGGTAGTTGTCTTTAAATAGCCTATATACCCGAATAAGATCTCCTCTTAGATATCCGTAAGAGACATTGTACAAGTCCAGATATTTTAGTCTTTCATAATAACTTAAATTTTCACATCCATGGATACATTTGGTGTATTTCCACTGTACTCTTTCCAGCTTACTACTGCTTTTTTATAAGGTTTCAATATTGTTATTCTATACTCAAGTTTGGGTCTAATGTAATTAACAAACAATGACTTCATCATTTCTGATTTCCTAGAATTTATAAATTGTTTTATACAACCTATAGTTCTATTAATTATCATTAACCAATTGGTTGATATTATTAGAAAAACTCAAAGCCGGATCTACCTATATACCCAAGTCCTTAAATGAATCTACAGTTTGAATCACTGTGCGCTGCATTAAATATTCACCTTTCAATTCATGTCTCCCATATCTCATATGCATAGTTTTTAATGTATTTATCAGCATATTATTCTCCTGTTCCCAAATTGTCAATTTAGTCAAATTTTTTTGCAGATGTGCCCTATCTCTAACACATGTAATCAGTTTACCCAATTTCAAATCATCTGCATACAGACTGTAGAAGAACTCAGATGAAAAAGTAAGGTCTGAAAGATACAATATAAACAACTATGGGCCTAGGACAGAGCCCTGTAGGACACACTGACTGTAACCAAGAATTCACAAGTACAGTTGCTGTATTATACTTGCCATGTCCTATTTGTAAGCCATGCAGCTATCCATCTTATCAAGAGCATATCAATACCTAATTGTTCTAAATTATTGATTAGTGTTTTGTGTATGCCCTGTCAAATGCTGAAGTTAAAGCTATATAAATCATATCACAGCACAATTTTTCAGTAACAGCTGTTATTATATTGTTATAGAACATGTTACAGCCAGTAATACATCTATTTTCAACATATTTATTTATTTATTTATTTATTTATTTTTATTTTATATTTGTTGACCGGGTTTGTCCGACTGGGCTACAAATGCCCATTTTCAGCGTAGGCCCGAGGAGAAAAGCTCCAACAGAAAATAGAAATTTTACATATTGAATACATATAGAAATATATTCATCAGTACCACAGATTACTGCATTACAGTGCCACACATTACATTCATCAGTACCACACATTATTGCATTACGGTGTCATACATTAAACTGTGGCAAGTGAAATACATATAGAAATACATACATTGCATGTATGCATGCTGACATATAGTTTCAAGTCCCAACCATTCCAGTTCTGACAATAATCTATCCAATAGTACGTTCTTCATTGTTTTCCACAACATGAAAACAGACTTAAGGGTCTGTATGACTCTCTGAGTTTGTCCTATTCCCCTTTCCCTTAAAGACAAATATAATAAGTGCATTGTCTCCAATCTTGAGGAATCTCCCTATATTTATGCAACCTAGAAAATAATAGATATAATGGTACTGTAAGCTCTTACTTAAGTGTTCTCAGGTCATTATCACTAATTCTGTCTCCTCCCTGTGCTTTGTTTGGATCCAGTTTGTGCATTCTTTTTCGATATAATCTAATTTGATTTCAGTATCTGAGGTTACCTGGATGTCACTAGCATAACTTATCATCCCGTTTGTGGAGCCAAACTGTTTTGCATAAGATTTTGTAAATATTTCTATAATCTGTTGTGTTTGGGAATAAATTATAGAATCTACACACAGTTTATCAATTTGTATGTCTTTACTTCTTCCACATCTTATGTATCTATAAAATGGTTCTCTATCATGCTGAATTTCTTATATAAATTTTCTTCAATATTTTCTTGATTTTGTCTCACACTGTGCTTAATTTCTTTGTCCAATTAGTTTATTTCAGTTTTCAAAGCTGTTGTTAGACCTCTTTTCCATTTCTTATATTTTTTGTCAATCACCTTAATCATATACCTTGTTCATATGGAAATATACCCCCCTAACTTGGTATGCCTTAATCCTGATGTTAAACATTTTTTTGATTTTTTTTGCACTCAGTTTCTCTTTCAAAGCACTCCACACTTCTGCAGTTTTTCATCTGAATGCATCACTCCAATTAGACACCCCAATTACTTTTATATAGTGACTATTTTGCTTCCATACATGTGTTATTAATCTTCTAAGAATTACTTTAGGTTTCTGTTTGGCAGAATTATCTAGCAACAAATTAACCTTTATAACCCCCTAATCATTGCACATCAATGGTGGTAAAAGCTGACATGAAGTAACAGTAATTTCTTTAGGAACACAAATGATGTCTAGTATGTTCCATTCCCTTGTAGGTTTTTTCACAGTCTGAAGCAACTGATGTTCTTGAACAAACAGTGCAAATAATTTGCTTACTAATGCTGTTGAATCAATATTATTCCAGTGTGTTTCTGGCAAATTTAAGTCCCCAGCCACTATTATTCTTCCCTCCTGTGTTTCATGCAAGAAATGTCTGAATTTTTCTAGTTCCTCTGCACTTGACTTTGGTGGTCTATACACTCCAACAACTGGTATATGTTCCAAGGTTGTCACAGTTACACAATCTATAGTATTGGTGTTATCATTTAACATGTAATAGTCACAGGTGTCATAACTATCTTTAATCCCCATCATAATACTTCCACATGATTTTATGTTAGAATGTCTGTTACAGTAAAAACATTTATACCTTGACAGAAGTGGTTTCCAGTCAATGTTCTTTAGCCATGTTTCACAAATAATAATGACATCAGTCCTGTGGGAACGTAGCAAATTTTCCATTAAAAAAATTATTGTTAATGCTCCTAGCATTAACAACCATCAGAGATGCATCAAATGTTGCTATCTGTGAACTGTTAAATTTTCGACCTGGCAAAAATCCTGCCTTGTGTTTGTTCCAATTCTCTTCAAATAACTCACACTACATCAAAATGGGATTTGATAAACATTATTAAAACTTTTTTAATCACAACTTTATTGAACGACATTGTTCGATTTATTAATCACAGCATGAACATCTATGTAACAATTCAACACGGCAGTGTATCCTGCTCACCCTGCCCCAAATAAGCAGCACTGCCTGAACCACCCACTTACTCTCACATATCAAAGCAGTGTACCACCGCTCACTTCCATCCCGAACCATCCTTTCTGATTCCAATATTCAACACCAGAGGGGGAATAGAAGTGGGACAAGTCTGCCCCCTTTTCTGTCCACCAGCCTGAAACATGATGTTTCTCCTCACTTACTGTAATACTTTCACCAAACTTTCCAAAAACAAAGCCAGGTGTACTTTAAATAAATCCAATCCAAACTCACACGGGTGCACTCCATCTTCTCTAAACCAAAATGAGCCCCTGTCATCAGAATCCTTATGCTCTATCATATGAATAACCAGATTCACCGAATGCCTTGGCAACCTAAAATTAACAAACCGATGGGCCCGCTCTATTCTCATAAAACTGCTAACATTCCTTCAAAACAAACCTGGTACTATTTCAGATCACACAATACTCATGCCTGGAAATACCCTCTTTAAAGTAGCTAAATCCTCCAATATCCTATACACCAACTGTCATGTTACAATTATTCTCAAATCATTACCTGCTAAATGAACCACTAAAACTGAATCCCAATCCATGATAGTATGTCTGCAAAGTCCTCCAGAAGCTGATGCCATCTGAGGCCTCTGATACCAGGCCATAGGACTCTCCACCTGAACGGATGTAAACCCATCTCGCTGTCATCTGGCCTAACTGCAGCCTGCTTCACCACCCAGTGAATATAGGAATGACCCAGAATGACATCTTCCTGAAAAAAAAATTAAAATGACCAAATTAACCACTTATCTAATATAAGACAAAAAGGCATTTGAAGACCAGTGACCTACTCCCTTAATAACCTCCACTGACCTACCTTGTCTTGCCAAATCAGAAGCTTTTTCAATGCGAAATGAGTGAGTTGAAAACCTCTCATCTGGAAAACCAAGACAGTGAAAAGACCTTCTCATCACACACACAAACTGATTTCCCATTATCACTTTACCCTCTTTCAACTGATAAACTAAATCCTGTGGACTCCCAGCATGAGACTGCTGCAACCTCCTAGCCCACCCCACCAGACACCACAAGTCATTTCTATCTTTTGCCAGAACATTCTGCCCACCTCTCCCCATCAGGTCCTTCTTAGATCTACACAACCATATCTCTACTGACACAGAAAATGCAGTCACATCCTGCCACACCAGTGACCCCAACAACTCTGACACCCTAAATGCTCCATGATACATCCATAGTGACAATGCCACCCACAAACTGTAATCTGCTGAGTCACCATTCACTAACTCTAAACCCTGCAACTAAACCTTAAGTGCCTGTCTTGTCATCGGCAATCACAACTCTACCCCAGCCCTTCAAAATACAAGCTACTGTCCAAGACTTCATCAAGTCCTGCAACCCTGCTGCCCATGCAAATATACTAACATCAGCCAAATCCACCTTAACTGACTGGACAACCTCACCTTGCACCCAAGCCCAGGCTAAATATTGCAATAACAATCTCTCTGACCAAACTCCATCTCCCTCAGGCAGCTGTAAAATAAATTTATCAAAATCATGTAAAGCCCTGCCATGCGCCTTCCTTGTAGAAACTGCCAAAGACTGTTGCACCAACTGTCATGTTACTTCAGTTCAACCTTCCACATCGATTGGTTTGCATGCTGCCTGTAGGGCTACCTGACAAAACCTGCAAAACTGAAAATGAGACAAACGGTCAGCAATTCCATTCCTAGCACCTGCCAAATGCACACCTGTAAAAAAAAAGTTTAGCAACAAACTCTGAAAATCCACTTTCCATAATACTAACAACAGCAATCTATATTTTACTGCCTTTGACTGAAAAACCTGCACCATTGCAATATTGTAAATGAAAGATTACCCTCTTACCATGCAACCACTCCCACCAAACCACAGACATCACCCAAATAGTCATCAATTCCAAAAAAGCCACATCTTTCTTCCAATCATCTGGTCATCGAGCTGCAAACCACTCACTGCTAAAAAACTCTCACATCCCAATACCCACTGCCAGATCTGTAAAAAAGTTGGACCTTTCCTTGACCAACTCAATCTGTTGGAGTTCAGAGCTAAACTTCTCAAAAGTGGCACAGGCCAGTGAACACTCCAATGGCATGGCCTTGTCAATGTAAAACTTGTTCTCAACTACCATGCCCAACCACGACCACTCTTCCTCCCATACTGGTAGTAACTGAAAAACAGATTCAATATCCACCTTTCCAACCCTGGATCTGTAAACCCTTCAATAATCTGCACTGCATTGTCCAATGATGTATACCTAACTTTTGTGTCTTGTACAGAAATTAAATCATTAACCGAGTTCCCTTCAGGATAGGACAAATGGTGAATCAACTGAAATTCACCAGGCAACTTCTTAGGAGCCAAACCCAATGGTGACACCCTAAAACTGACAAAGGAAGGACAATCAAACAGGCCCAACAATCTGCCCACACCCCACTCTGTCTCCACCAAATCTTTCAAAATCTCCTCCCTGCCCCACACTGAATGCAAATTCTTACAAAATGAGCCCTCTCCCTTGACCCCAAATTAAAAGAAAATCCTGCAGAAAATCCTTTAATTAATTCCTCCACCACCACTAGATCAGAAAATTGCCAGAGCATGTGCTGAAATGCCTGCACCTTAACAGTGAATGCGTCACTCGGGCATTCTTTCTTTCCCTAAAAAGATACTTCTCCCCTCTACCTTCCAAAATTACCTCATTCCCCAAAAGTTTTGAAATCCCTGGAGTGAAGGAGATAATGCCCCCATTTTGGTTGGAAATTACCCTGAAATTCAAAAAATCCCCTTCCTGAGTGCCACACTGAACAGCTGGATGTACTCCTGCACACTTTGAACAAGTGTGCAAGAATCTGCATGCTGCCCATGAACAACACCCCACATTAAAGGCCCAGCACACCCCAACTATCTCCCCTCTTAGCTTACCACATATGCTAGCAGCCCCAAAGTTATCTATCATGGTGACTAACCAAATGTCACTGTACCAAACTTCCCAATGCAGTGATTGATCCACTGCTTTTCACTTATGGAACCACTGATTGTACCACAACTAGGCATTTCCTGCCCATAGTTGTTATGCCTCATGAATCATGAGAAAATAAGCCAGAAGTGGTAATGCCATAGAGTTCTCCTTTTCCAATCAAACTGCCTTGTAATACATAAAACCTAACACCCAATTGTCCCACGTTCTTGCTCACTGGTTACTCACTCTCCTCCACCCTAGTGTCACTAAGGCTGCTAGAAGATCTTTGCTATTTGCCGTCTCCAATTCCAACAAGCGTTGCACTCCTTCAGCATCAATTAACTCAAAGATATTCACATACTCACCTTTCCAGATATTTTCTTTAACCGAGGCTGGTATGTGAGGGCTTAAAAAGACCCTCCCCCCTTCTGCCTGACCCAAGGCCTGCATAGCTAGCCAATCTCCTGTTCGCATTGCAAAATCTGAACTCACCTCATGCTGTTGTGACTCACTCAACCCCCCCCATCTTAAACTCCCTAATCATGACCCTAAGCTATGATCCCCACTCAATTCATCTCTCTAGACCTGCCTCCCCTCATTAAACCTCTCCCAATCCCCCTACTGCATTTACAATTTCTCCAGGCTACTGAAGTGGCTCCCCACCTCCATATATCCCCGGGCTAGACCCAAACTGCACTAAATCAAACATGTTTGCCTGAACACTCAATAGAGTATCATTACCTGTTACTTCATCATACACTGCTCCACTAGCTGGAATGTCCACTGTGGCACTATCCACCAAATGCCATGCCCACTTCCACTGGGCCACCAAACTGCTCTTCAGTGCCTGCTCTCCCATGTTCCATCTGGGCATACTGTGTTTCTCTGCCACAAGAGACTCACTCATTGGCAGTTCCCAAAACAGCTCTTCTGCTTGCGATACAATGGCTGCCCATTTTTGCCTCAAACTCTGTGTTCCAGCCATCTGCCAAGAGAAAGAAAACATTAAGAACTCTGCACACTATAGCCACACACACAAAAAAGACATGTAATAAGTATGACGACAGTCCACTGCTCACCCCTGGTAACTCAACTCACAAACGTCTTCCTGGACAACCCTACCATACCTGTTGTATTTTTTTTTTTTTTTTTTTAGTTTGCTGGGGTATCCAGCATCTCACCACATCTCTCAATTGCTGCCCCATACCCTTGCAGTATGTCTCACACCTGGCATCACTAAGTAAAAACTACTCTGCCACTCTGTAACAACTTAATAGCCCTTAACCCTCATTCTAACCCTCCCTCCTAGAAGTCCATACCCCCCCCATCTCATGTAATTTCCCAGTGCCTACCTTCTAAGCTCTCCCCTTGTGTGTTGTGATTTGCTGTATTTTCTTTTTCTTTTTTTATCTCCTTCTGAATCCTTGCCCTCATCATTGCACTGTTTCTGTTTTTACAGTACACAAATAATTTCCTTTACCATACCTCTCAACCTCTTAGTGCAAGAAATCTGAACAAAGCCTAAAATAATGGGGGAACAAAGGTCCAAAATAGAGACAGATTTTAAATATTACTTTGATAAACGTACTGTAGAAGGTTGCTAAAAATAATGGTTTTGCTTTAGTATACATTTTCTGAAGGAAAAGAAGTCCCAAACACAAATGCTTGCCATTAGTTAATAACACCAAGTCTTACTGATTTGTCAGAAATACACAACTTTTTGAGGAACAGACCATAGCCCTTACTTCCCAAGATGACAAGGAACTCAACATGAATTTAGCATCCACACACCAGGATTATTCCCCGCCCTCCCTCATAATGGTTAACACCACACTTCGCATGCATGGTGAGCAACTATTATTCGTGGTGCCTCAAACCACCTAACAATCACTCATGGCTCAGCTGTTAGCAACCCAGCTGCAGAAAGCCATGAGGTACTATACCACCTCCATCAATGAACTTACTGAGGAGGAAAATTACCCCCAAACAACCACAACCCTGTATAAAAACTGTGTGAGCTGTAACGGTGACTCACTACCACCAACAGATGAACTAGGAGGGAAACCAGCTCAATTCCAGCATTAGCCATGTACAAAATTGCCTAAAATGAACCAGAAAAGAACAGTGTCATTAGATTTAGGTAACAACCACAACCCTGCATAATAACTGCGGGAGCTGTAGCCACGGCTCACTACCACCAACGGTCAAATCAGGAGGGGAGCCATTTCAGCGCCATCACTAGCTAAGTATTAAACTGCATAAAACAAACAAACAATACCACTAAGATTTAAGTAATGAACCTCTGAGAGCTCAAAACAACAAAACAGACTACCAGCCCACAGAAACTCAGTCAAACAACCCACAAAAACAAGCCAACCAAGAACCACCATCACACGGAGCAAGCAGCCACAGCGGCTTATAAGAAATCCAGCTCCACAAAGCCTAAGGCCCCTAATCCACACCACTTTGCAAGAAAAAAAATTATTATACAACCATTACCCAGCTCATCTGTGCATAATACCATTAACCCAATGTCTACCTGTCCACTTAAGTACCTACTGGTTGTCTTGGACGTAAGCCTGCAATACAGCAAGTTCATAACTAAATCTGACCTCCCAACTCAGCTACACTCACATAACACCCACAAAACCCACTAAGCCCCTCCTTACACTTACCTCACTTCCTCCACAGCACTCATCCATCCAGACGTAACCTTTTCTTACCCACTACTCTACTTAAAACTCTTCTACTTCCCACTCAACCCTAACATTCCCCCCAACCTTTAGACTCCCTCTGCCCACCTTTTTTTTAACCACTAACCACTTAAAGTGTCTCTGGACAAATTGGTTTGTTCCCAAACTTAATTTGTCAAATATTGCAAAATATCTGCTGCAAAATTCTCTTCCCTGATCTTGACAAATGCACACCATCCTGTCTGAACACATGTGCCCGAAATAAGGCTTGGATGCTCTACACATTTCCATTTTTTAAAATTGGACATTTTTTCATGTAGGTGTTTACCCAAAAAATCTTTTTAGTCACTGTGACCTAACTCTCCTGTCTATATATGATTTATGAAAAACACGACTTAACACCTGTACAAGGTATGCCATCCAAGAAGGCTGTAAGTTCCCTGCTAACAGTCAGAGAGTCCTTGCAGATGAGATCATTTGTACCGACATAAATAAAACAGATCCGTACTTTCTTACATTAAGGCATTCTATGTTTCTGAAGTCTAAAAAGTAAGATTTTCTTTTGTTGCCCTTACCAGCATATTAGTGGATTGGATTATTTAGTATGTCAGTTTCACTGATGTTCCTCTGGTATTTTTGAAAAGTGGAATGGTACCAGTAGTGCCCTACATGAGATCTGATGTTCTTATACTGCGGAATTTTGATAGAATTTTGCATCAGGTTGTTAATTTTAGTCTGCCTGTTTGTTTACTATATTAGTCACCATAGCCACTTAAACACCACACAGCATGGCTCACTTCACCAGATTATATCATTCCTTAGTATCTATTTCATTTGTAGCAGTTTGCATTTTATTATGATCAGTCATTCATTATTCTTGTATCATTATGTTCTCAGTAATTGTTATTGATTGAATTTTATTTGGCTGTTTGACAGTGTTTGTTCAAAATGACTGCTTCATTTGATTTCAATGTGATGTTGTGTTCTGTTGTTAATGAATATAGTCTAAATGTGTAAATGTGTTTCTAGCTGAGGTAGCATAGCATGGCATATCTCACCAAATAAAGTATCCAAATGAAGGTAAATATTATAGACAATGCTGTATTTGTGTGTAAAGTGTGCAAATAGAATGGCTATTGTAAATAAGTGTTTCAGCATATTAGGTAAATAAAAAATTTTTTTCCAGGAACAGATGGGAACGTTTGTTGTATTACTGAAGGAAGTTTGCTATCACTTTAAGAATATTACAATAACAGAAGACATGAACTTTGCAGTATCAGCTAGAGCAGGTCTTCTTAATGAAACAATTATTTCTACATCAAATAAGTGATAAAGTAAGCCCGTTGAGAGAGAATTCTTTCCCATTCCTGAAGGAAAATTAGATTTCTGGACTTGTGAAAATAGAAGAGAGCAGTGTGAGAAAAGCCCTTTAAGAAGATATCTGGAGACATTTGGAGATTATTCCTATTATAGGAATTCAGAAGAAAGAGCTACTGTGATGGTCAGAGAGACCCAAATAAAATAAATTGTATCCCAGTTGTAAAGGATTGCACCGAAATTACTTGCTGTGAACTTTTTTTTTTTTTTTTAAGCCATAAGACTTTTGTTTTGAAAAGAACCTGCATTTATGGTGCTCTCTTGCTTCATTTTAATAAACTACATTGTTGGACTGCAGTGGACATCATTTTAGTACATTTTCCATGCTAAAGTCCTAAGACTGTACCTTTTGCTGCCCACAAGAACAGCCATTTTGAATTCAATTTTCCCCAGTACATAAGAGAGAGAATATCCTTTGGTGTGTGCTGGCATTTATTTTCTTTTTGTCAAATGCACCTTTGTGATGGTCCATTAACCAAGATGACCACTGTAGAACAGTTACTGAAAAATATTGCAGCTGTTGAAGGGAATGTAGCAGTGGCCAAATTGGTGGCTACACTAAGAACAATTCTACCACTGAAATGGCTAACCAGGAGGGAGATCTACATGCATAACTTGTCACCTTTGAGTAGTATGCCCACCAGGAGATGGAACTGAACAACTTTTGCCTGGATCTTATCTATCTAGCTGACCAGTGAACCACAGAAAGCCTTCATGGATATGGAAGCAACTGACTATCAGCGCTATGAAAAGTTTAAAGGGGTATTACTTGTCAAAGCTGTTTTTACCTCAGAGACACGGACCGAAAAGTTTGGACTTTTTATTATAATAAATTGGTAAGATCGCAATTATGTAAATTAAAGTACATAATTAATTTATGGTTCGATCCTAAGGGACAGCATATTAAAAATAAAGTGGTAAAAGTATTAGCCATTGATAAATTTAAGACATTGTTACCTACTGCTTTAAGAAAGTAGGTGTGTTAACCTGACCCTAAGTACACACAGACTTCTGTTACATTAGTAGAATGACTGTCACAGGTTCTTAGGAAGTTATTAGGCATGCAGTCCAGTAGGCCATTAAGGAGCCTAGCCCAAATTCCCAACTGTTCCAAAACACTGCATGACTAAGTGACTTGCTCAAGGTCACACAGTAGGCATGTGAAGGCCGAGGGAATCAAATCGTGCACCACAGGAAGTTTTTCATTAACAGCTCATACTCGATGTTTTGTGCTAACTGCCAGAATGAATGAGGCAACAATATGAAGCCTTTAGGGATTTGAGCCTATAGGCTTTAGCACCTAAAACCTCAACGGTACAACATTTACATGATGGGCTACATCGAGTCTTTCCATGCCATAAACCTGTGTACAGAACTGAGCCATCTAGGCCTGTAGTAACAATCTGTCTCAGATTTTAATAACATTTGACATATCCTATTTTGATGTGCAAAAAGGGGGCACATATCTAGATTTTGTACTACTACTCCTGCTAACCCTGCTATACCTGCAAATGGTATAACCTTTGAAAATCATGCTTCTAATAATGTGATGCTTGTTCCCCCTGAAAAAACATCAGTTTTGGATGTGCTTAGTTTCTGTCAATATTTTGTATTTAGAAATGTTCACGTTTATATTTTGAATGTTGATATTATGATCATTGGATCATTCTGAGAACATCCATACCATTGGGGTCATGCCACTGGCTCTAGAAAGCTGTGGAGTTGGTTTTGTACTCTTTGTGTATGGGTCTGCACTCCATTAGTATACACTTTTCTCAGCGTATGAGCCTCAGCAGCATGGCAACTTTTAATGCTGAATGTATTCCTTCTAAGGAGAAATTGGGTATTGAAAGCTGATAAGAACATTATTCTGCCTCCTGTTACTGCTGGAACAGAGGTTCTGAAACTAAAAAAAGGGGTAGCTGACTGCCTTCTTGCAACCAACAGTCATCTGGCAAACAAGATAATTAAGACTCTGAGGTGCTAATGATCTGCTTCTTATAATCAACAAGGTTTGAGTCATTTCACTCCTATTTCCTTACTGTCTGATTCAGAGCAAGTGCTGTTTCTTATAATCAGGTACAGGGTTCGAGTCATTTCACTCCCATTTCCTTAATATCTGATTCAGAGCAAGTGCTGCTTCTTATAATCAGGTACAGGGTTTGAGTCATTTCACTCCCATTTCCTTACTGTCTGATTCAGAGCAAGTGCTGCTTTTTATAATCAGGTACAGGGTTCAAGTAATTTCACTCCCATTTCCTTACTATCTGATTCAGAGCAAGTGTTGCTTCGTATAATCAGGTACAGGGTTCGAGTCATTTCACTCCCATTTCCTTACTGTCTGATTCAGAGCAAGTGCTGCTTCTTATAATCAGGTACAGGGTTTGAATCATTTCACTCCTATTTCCTTACTATCTGATTCACAGCAAGCCACTTGACTAGAAAGTGCTCCCAGGTGACCCACTAAGAGGGATCAACTGTGTCCAATGGACTTAACCAGTTAACAAATGTATAAAATAAAACAAAAACTTGCACTGTGTGGTTGGTCCTGGCTTGAATCACTTCCAACATGACTGTTTATTTT
This sequence comes from Protopterus annectens, assembly GCF_019279795.1. Classification (NCBI taxonomy): domain Eukaryota; kingdom Metazoa; phylum Chordata; order Ceratodontiformes; family Protopteridae; genus Protopterus; species Protopterus annectens. The sequence continues at coordinate 304,125,991 of NC_056751.1, forward strand.
ATTTTATTTTATTTTGCAATTTCTTAACCGGGTAGGTTGGTTGGTCTATATGATCATAACACAGTAGTAAAATTAATACATAAAAAAACAATTATAAAGCAAATTGAAAAGTAAACACGTATAAAAATGCAGTAATAAAATTAGTAAAAGTATAAATTAAATATACAATCTGAAACATTCATGCACATGTGAGTATCTCTTTATAAACTGTCAAACTAGCTGGTGTCACAAAAGCAGGTGCACATGGATTCATTTTGCAAGTGATGCCTAAGGTTTTCTTTTTTTTTTTGAATGTTGGAAATTTTTATAAATGTTTTATGTCAGGGCCTTTCTCCTATTGCTAGTTTGTATCCAGGTCTGACCAGTGATGGAGTAGCTTTGTTACCTAATTAAGAGTAATCATTTAAGAGGTGGACAGTATTTTGTAAATCAGACAATTAAGTGGCAAAGTGGCTATGTAACAGGGCATGATTTACCTGTCTTAATTCTTTAGTTGTGATTCCTGCTAGATTATTGTATGGTAGCAGATTCCACTGTGCTGAGCACATTTTTTTGCCTTTCTCCCATTTTGTCTGCTGGGAACAGCATTACTTTTTTTTTTTTTTTTTTGCTGTGATATTCTCTGATTTTTGTAAGTGCCCATCTGTTTTGAGTACATTTGATTGTTCAACTTGGAAGACTAGTTCAGTAATTTTGTTCAGGATCAGAAAAGCACATTCCAAGGCACATTTTCTTGCTGACAATAGCACTGTGACAGATAACACTAAAAAAAAGACTACAGTCAGCATGTTAAGTTTAATTGTCAAGGTTAGGTCCTAGAGGCTTTTAAGAACCTTGAGTACTTTGTAGGCCATGCGTGGTTACCTCTAAGTAACCTATAAGGAATAGAATATAATGACAATTCCTGATGTCTTTCTGAACAATTCATTTTCTGGCCCCTGTTATTCCTTGTAAGGAATCGTACCTTTTCTAGTTGTTTTGAGTGGATTTTCAAAAGGTTTTAAATGCAGTATTACATTCAGTATCAGGCCATATTAATGAGTCATAAAATTGGACACTGATCTTCCTGGATTGACATTGCATCACTTTTTAAAATTTAGAGGGGCAACTGAATATGCTTTTCTGACTTCGACATCTACAGCGATTAAAAGTTTTCATTGTTTACTATTATGTTATCATATAGCTTAACCCACACCATACCCCAGTACAACTTCCTGCTTGTTATTTGCAAATGGAACCATGCTGTTATTGCAGTCCTTTAATGAGTGCAACTCTTGCTTAATTTGGTTAAGATTTGTTGGTTCTTAGTTATTATTTAACTCCTAAAATGTAAACTAGGCACTTTGTTACTGCATTACTACTGCTATTCTGGTTGTAGTGGAGTGTGAGAGTGCACTGTATGTTTGTAGTGGACCAGCTTGGCTGAGCACAGAGAACGGATGTTGGAGCACCAATGGATGTTGTTCTACACTGATATTTGCATGACTGGACCTCTAGTGAAAGCTACAAACATGTGGCACGGAGGACTGGTGCTGAATATCAGCATACGTATGGGAGGACCTCTCTGGAGCTGGGTACTGTGATGTGGTACAGAGACCCGTCACAGTATTGTACTATAATACAAAGTCTTTCAGTCATCATACACAAATGTGCTGCAATGCAGTATGGTAACCAAAAGCCAGCTTTTGTGATGTGGTCATGGGGTCAACACACTGCAAACAAAAAGCCAATGTTCATAAAGTAAATGCCTATTGAGTGCTATAATGCAACGGCATGACATACACCTTTTAAGGGGGCACAGTATTGCTTTACTGCAGTTGGCTTAGGCTTCAGAATGGTTTCTGTGTGACTAATTTGCAAATTCCTGGCTACACAGAGGTTTGCATGTACTGACTAGTCATGTTATTGAGCAAATTGATTGCAGTGTTGCAGTGGAATAGAGTTTAATATTCTTTTCCTGTCTAAAACTTGTTTTAAACCCCTTGAAAACAGCACTTTTAAAGAAAAACTTGCTTCCCAGATCACCTCAGAAAATCATAAAATCCCAAAGAGTTTCTGGGTTAAAGCAAACAGTCTCAATAGCTGAGGTAAACATGACTCTAGGCCCATAACATTACATGAAAGAGAGCAAATTTCAAATACCAAGAAGATGGTAGTTATTTGCCTGACCTTCTACTGTCATGAGGGTACTTCTCTGGACCCAAATTACTGTAATAAAAGCAAGGACAGCTGTGTAGCTGTTTGACTTTCCACTTGCATTCAGTTGTCTGAAGATCACAAACATACATGTTCACATGAAAACATACACACACACACACACACACACACACACACACACTAGCAAGACTTTTAGTTTCGTAGCAGCTATGTCCTGTAACTTAATATATTACATCATGCAGCTGGGAACGTTCCAGAACTTACACTTGGAAATTAATTTTTTGCTGGCAAGGAAGGAAAGTTAGACAGATTTGTCTGAAAGAATTATGCTAACCAAATACTACCTAGGGATGTCTCATTCCATCCCCAGACTGGGCTGTTTAGTATAAATGACTCTGTCCTGGAAATTTAATAAAGCAGCCATTTCTGTTTGGTTGATAATGGAAAGTTGCTGTCTGAAGTCTGTCTGCTACCCTATATCGGTGAGTTCAGGTTTATTATTGTTTTGCCCATGTATATGCTGACATTTCAAGTTAGTGGTAGACAAGTCCTAGGAATTCTGTAGCTAGTGTAGTATTACATCTAGCTAGCTTGCTAGCTGATAGCTAGAGTTTTTTAATGCTGTTCTATCTATTTAAAGTGTATGTTATACTTTTCTGCACGATCACTTATCTGCGTATATCATTCTAAAACTGTATTACATAATGTGCTTAAGTAAAGAGTTTTATTTACTCAGTTTATTAGCTAGCACCTTCCTTTCAAAGAGACTGTTTAGCTTACCTAGCATAAGGTGTAGAGTATACCTGACACAGGTATAAGAGTGTGCAGCAACTATAACCTTGGCGAACCAGACTTTTCTGGCTGATAACAATGAAAACACCTGTAGCAATTAAATGTTTTATCAGCCTCTCCTATGTATTACATTGTGTGCGTGCATGTGTGTGTGTGTGTGTGTGTGTGTGTGTGTGTGTGTGTGTGTGTGTGTGTGTGTAAAAATGCAATATTTTTTGCCAAGGTGAAATTACTTTTAATAAGTTTAAGGTTCTTGTGGTCATAGCAGAAGGTAACAGTCTTCATATTCTATACATAGTTAAGGACAACGACATCACATTTATCATATTTATTCAGAATGGTGGTGTGGTCTGAAGCACCATATGTCCTTTAGCTGACATACTATTTTGTTTCTATGGCAGACCTGTTATTGGAGCTAGGCAAAGGCGGGGTGGGGGTGGGGGTGGGGGTTGGTTTCCAGAAGCAATCAACAAGTGGCAGTGGAATTTGAATGCAGTACAGGCACTCATTTTTGAAGCTGCAGGGATAGTGCATTCACCCTAGTAATTGTAGCAAGGTGCTTAGAGAGCTTGTTACAGTTGTTCGACACATTGCAACAGATACAACTGTACAGAAGAGCTTTTGGCTCCTCAGCTTTAAGTTGAGAGGGCAGTCCAGAGAACATCCCAGGATACCAGATGACCTAGCTAAAACTCTGATCAGTGGTACTGCTTCTAAGAAGCACCTTCATTTATTATTTAGTGGCACTGGGTGAGGTTATAAATCCAAGCATTATATTGTTTACATACTCTTTCAAACATATGAATAAAACTATCAAAGTTATCACCCACTGTAAATTGTGGAAGAAAGTTACTGACCTTTATTGCTTCTGCGGGTTTGGTTACTCACTTCCCCATTACCTCCGTGACCCTGGTGAAGAGTCAGCATTTCCTTTTCATGTTACCGCTGCCTCTCATTTTCTTCAGCTGCCAGATGTCTCATGCTCTCTTTTCCTTCAGCCTCCAAATGCTGCATTTGGTCTGCTGATTCTAGTTTCAAACATCTGGCCTCCAGTTCAAGTCTCTTTAACTTCAGATGAATTTTTAAGTCATCTGAGGAAAAGTTGAACTGTCCATTTTCTGAGAGGTGGACATCCCCAAGGCCAGTCTGGTTGTCTTGGTTGCTGGTTTGTGATGCAGCTGTGACTAAGGCTGTAATCATTTCCCCTTTAGTCAGGTTGGGATGCCCCTGTCCTTTGGCTTGGCACATCTCAACAAACTGGCTTCTTGTCAGCTTGCTTCTTTAGTGACAACTGCTTACAGGCTATAGAAGTTCAATATCCACACCACTGTTCACCGATATGTGATGCGGTGATCCCACCACTGTCAACCAATATGTGATGTGGATATCCCACCACTGCCAACCAATATGTGACAACCCTCCACCTCTGGGTCAGTAATCAAGGAGACTCAATCCTCACCACTGGCACCAGTGGGGGATATTCACTGGGAGGATAACAGGTACACACACACCCCTTACTCCATGGTAAAGCTGTAACTGCTGTTTCTAAATTTTCTGATACTGACTGCTTAAATTATAATACAATTAAAAAATGTTTATTGGAATGCTTTAAGTTAACACCTGAAGCTTAGAGAAAAAAGTTTTGTGAGCACAGACACAAGGCAGATGAAAGTGTATGTGATTATATTGCTGAACTAAGCACTTATTTTTCTAGGTGGGTGAGTGGGTGTCAGGCCACCACTTTTGAAAAGCTGGCAAACATTTTGGTGAGGGAACAAGCCCTTACCACTTTGCTTGAGGACATGAGAATCTGGTTGGCAGATAGGGAATGCAACACCACAGAGCAGCTGGGGAGAAAAGGGGATCTCTACTTACCAAATAGAGCATCATTGTACAGGAAAGGGATACCCAGTGTTGCACATGGATATAAGGGAACCCATGGTGGTCAACCTAAGTGACCCCAAAAGAGTCCACCAGTAACAGGGGAAGCCATTAGTTCAGGTACAAGGCCAGGGGCAGGGGTTAAATGTTTTAAATGTAACCAATGGGGCCATGCATCATATAGATGTCCATGGAGGCAAGGTGGGAAACAAAACGTAGGGGTGCCCACAAGTGAGTATAACATAATGCCAGTGGTAAGTTGTCTGGAGACAACAATGGTGCCAAACTACCACAAGAGGTTATATCCTATCTTAGTAGATGGCAAGCAGGCCACTGCTAAGAGAGACACAGCCTCTGACCAAACTATTGTGAAGCCTGCAATGGTTAAAGAGGAGCACTACTTGCTTGGGCAGTCTACTCCAGTCAGAGGTTTAAGAGGGACCCCATTCCAAATACCTTTGGCTAGTGTTCACCTTGACTGGGAGGGTGAAAAAGGAAGCGAGCAGGTAGGTGTGTTTGAGGATATCCCTGCAGATGTTCTGATAGGGAATAATTTTGATAATGCAGTATCTTGTGTGCATGCAGTGACACACAGTCAGGCTTGGATACAGGCATATGGGTCTAGTAGCCTGAGGGGGGGACCCAGACAGACCACACACTTGAAGCCAGTACTGGTAAAGTGGCTACTTGAGGGAGGGAGCCATACTCTAGCAGTGAGACTAAAGGTGGGCCACAGCTGCTGGTGGGTACTGATGTTCCCTTGGACAGAGTGACTGCAAGGGTAGAGGTGAGTAGTAGTACCCATGCTGACAGTGAGGCACAGCTGTCAGAGGATATCAGACTTCCTGTGGAAGGGGTGCTATTGATGGTTACAAAGATAGAGTTGAGATAGGCTCAGATTTCAGACCGTACATTACAAGGCTTGATGGAGGTAGCTAGGGAGGTGCCTGATTCTCAAGGAAAAGGGAATTCCGTATATTGGAACAAGGGATTACTGTATTGTGAGTGAACCCCTGGGGGGGCTAGAGGGTGAGAGAATACAGCAGTTGGTAGTGCCCACAGTCTACCATCTGGTACTTCTCGCCATAGCCCATGGCATTCCCTTTGCAGGTCATATGGGCATAAAGCATACCAAGTGATGTATTGTACAGAACTTTTATTGGCCTGGGATTGCAAGGGATGTAACAGGGTTCTGCAGGACCTGTGAGCAGTGCCAAAAAGTAGGCAAGGCAGAAGACAAGGTCAAAGCTCATTTGGTGCCTTTGCCTGTGACTGAGGAGCCTTTTCAGAGGGTAGCTATGGATACTGTGGGGCCTCTGAATACAAAACGAAACTTCAACCAATGGGTTTATCTCTTCTATATTCACCAGTTCAAGTATCGAAGAAAAAATGTGAATAAGAAAAAACTCACTTTTAATAATTAAAATTTAAAACAACAGACTTGAAATAAAAATTTCATAAATACATAAATACATGAGTATTGCCTAAACATAAGAATCATGTTCCAATATATCAAATAATGAATAATTAATTTTAATTGATGTGTTTTTAGACTTTTTTATAGGTTGGCTGTGTCATATGCTTATGTTAATTATATATATATATATATATATATATATATATATATATGTACTGAGTTCATTTATTATTCTAACAGCACTGAAGAAGGGTTATTCCCAAAAGCTTTGTGAATATATACTCAGTATTTTCTTGTTCTTTTATTAATTATTAAATATATTTAAACCTTTCATTGTGGATGATCTTTGCACAGATATTTAAGTTTTGAGAACATTTGCATATTTATTTGGTGACAATGTGCACCCCACTCCTAATAGCCTTGCTCTTGGTCAAACTATTATTTGTATTAAGATTAATTTCATTCAGTATATTGGGTACCTTGTAAGGGCCTTAAGGTAGCTGGCAGGAGTGTCTGGTGGCAGTCGTAGCTACCTTATAGTCTGGGCAGAAGGGGGCATAGCTAGTAAACCTGTGCCAGCCTTTCCCAGGTGTGTGTGTGTGTGTGTGTGTGTGTGTGTGTGTGTGTGTGTGTGTGTGTGTGTGTGTGTGTGTGTGTGTGTGTGTGTGTGTGTGTAAATCAAACGTCATAGAGTGTATGTGCCAGCTACTTGGGCAAGGACATGAAGCACTGGTTGGACAGAGAGGTCTTGTCTTGGACAGTCAGCTAAGATCTCAACTCTATAGCTGTGCCAGTGGAGAAAGAGGGAGAAACCAGCCCCAGAATGACTGTGTTCCCCGTGTGCTCTTAAGGAAAATTGTGCTTGATCTAGAGAGCTGCATCTGGAGATACTGTGTGTGTACCTTTTATCCTCACAGTGAATGTCCCCCACCAGTGAGGATTGAGGCTCCTTGATTACTGGCCCAGAGGTGTGGGGGGGTCATCACACAAGGAATTCAAAATGGATTTTACAAAATATGGAAGGAACTGTTCTAATCATGAGTTACATAAACTTGTCAGTAAAAATAATAAATGTTTGGGTACAGGGTGTAAGGCTTCTTGCATAAGGTGTGCATTACCCCCAGACAAGGGCTATTAAAAAGGTATATTAAATTCCATGTTTCAGAATTATGTACCTGAAACAGATTGCCATATCTGCACTTATTTACTATGACCAGATAAATGTTGACTATTTTAACAGGCAGAGGCCAAGCATAAGGGATGCCTGACTGTACCAATTCAGTGTGCAGTGAAGTTCCAGGTCTGTGTCAGAGTGAGAAAAGACTTAGAACACAGTTTGCAGACTGCAGCTCTATAATTTGATGCAAGTTGTGTAAGGCAACCAGTTTTGTTTTGTGGCTTACAGTCCACAAAAATTAGGCCAATATCCTATGACACATCACTCCACTGCATGCCTTATCCCTTAACATGAATGGACAGAAAGAAGACTCTCACTTGACTGATCAAATCCAGTCTACTATTATACCATAATCGAAAAGTGACAAGTTCTGTCTCACTGACAGTTTTCAACCAAGTTACATATTTTTATCATCTCATATCTGCAAGAGTCTCATTATGGATACCAATAACCAAATTGGCTTTTTTGTTTTGTTTGTTTTTTTTTTTTTTTTTTGTATTTTGCTGAGACAGTTTGGCAAGTGTCTACTCAGAATAAGTACAACAATGACACTGCAATTCCACTTGTATTACTGGTAATAGTAACGTGTTTTTAGGTGTGACCTAATAGACACTTGAAAAAAGTAGCACAGCTCAATTTATATCACAAGCCATAATGGAATTTAAAACATCGCATTCCACTCCTCCTCCTCCTCTAAAATATTATCTCTACTGTGACATCTTAGAGGCAATCAGATGCCAAAATAAAAGAAAGTAAATAGAATAAACTACAATGTGAGTAGCATTCCACCGAGGTAACCACATTTTTGAATTAAAATGTAACTTATCTATGCAGTGGGCATTGTTTTATTGCCAACATTTCTTGGGGAAATTCTCCTGTTCTTATTAGAGGGACTAACACAGACAAGCAACTGGTGCCAAAGTCATAGGCTAAAACTCAGTGCAAAAAAATTCATTATCATCCTTTTTGGCAATGGTGACGTACTGCAGATTACCATATTAATAACAACACCATAAGCTCGCAATCAGTGGTGTGATATTTGGGCGTACAGGTTGACAGCAACCTTTCCTTTGACCACCATATCTCCACAGTGGTAAGAAAGGCTTTCTACATCATCCACCTCAGAGTAAGGTCATTGTGTCTAGAACAAAAGAGGTTATAACCCCTCTGTACTCCTCACTCATCAGACCAATAATAGAGTACAGTGCTACCTTTGGTATTCATCTTACCAGCCACCTGCAGCAACTGGAAAGACCTCAAAGGTTTCTTACAAAGAAAACTCAGGGTCTTCAGCATATGTCATACACTGACAGGCTGAAATCACTGTCATTATACTCTGTGTCTTACAGAGTACTCAGAGGCGATCTCTGCCTTGCATATAAAGCAATCTCAGATCCTGCTCTAATGGAAATGCTGCATATTTGTAAATCAAATGTTATAAGATGCCCTCACTCTAGGGAATTCAACTTAGTATGTGACATCAACAGGACTTGCTGGAGAGACAGATATGTCTCACAGAGGTTACCTTTCCTCTGGAACAAACTTCCAATTCAGGTGAAGCAGAGCCCCCTCACTAACCCTATCTAAGCGTAATTTTGGATGATTGGATGGGAAAAAGTTAATTCACTCTGGGAGTTTCACCTGTGTCCTTCTTAGACAGGGGCAGTAGTTGTTGACTTAGTTCCACTTAAAACCTTGATATTCTTGGGTACAGAGGTTGTACTTGGCTAGGCCTGTAAGGGCCATAGGGCCATTAGCCTAGTAAACTGCTATGATTCTATGGTCCTATATGAGGTGTAGTGGTTGGGAGAGCTACTGTATGCATTGCTGTATACCTACTTTGATACCTATGAAAAGAGATATAAAACAGCCCACGATATGCCAGCCATGAACATATTTAATGCTGTCAGTATTTTAGCCAGTGTCATTAAAAAGCATATTATAATAGCGTAACATATCATCTTAAAGGCACACGTTTAGTTATATGTGTTTTAACAAGCTTTTAACTCTTTACAGCCTAGTGATGCCTTCTGGTGTTTCTGCAGTTACAACTTACTAATGCCTCTAAGTGTCAGATAATGCTTATTCATATTTGTGTCAATAATTCCAAAATTATGCTACATACAAGGTATTAGAAGAGTTAATCTTAAAGCTTTCATGATAGCAAATTCATCTATATTGATATTTGACCTGTGTCTAGTGTAGCTAAAGAGACGCTGAATATTATTTGTATACTGTTTACTTGTATTATCATAATTTTCATATTTCTCTAAATATCTCAAATATCAAGTGCCTCAAACAGAACTGCTATGCCTCATATGAAAACTCACAGCTGTATAAAGAAAATACTGCTGGCAATATGTATGTATGTTGCTTGAATGGTTACTGAGATATTGTAAGCTGTTTATTTAATTTCCAAAAAATAATATTTACTGTGTTTATTTTGGTCTATAAACCCAATTAAAAAAAATAAAATTGAATGAATGTAACCATTATGAAGATTACTTTGCCATTTACAGTTTTTTAGTATCACTTAAAGTTCTAGAGATATGAGTATTTGTTCGAAATATGAGGTGATAGCTTTATTTTTTAAAAGGCTCGGGCCACACCCATTGGAACTTTGAGTCCAAACTCAAAAGGGCTCTATTGGAGGGAACGAGTTAAGACATGTGTTTAAAATGTTTGCAGAATTTTTTTTTTTCTGATAGAAATCAACAAATTTGTTACATCTTCCATGCCAAACAAAATGAATTATTTTATATGTGTTATATGTTTTAATCCTTCAGTACTTGTGTGATGTATGCTGTATAATAAAAATGATACACTCCAATGTGTGCTTCATCATAGTGATCAAACATCTCAGGTGAGTAGGACACTTTGCATAACATATCTGAGGCCTACTGATATGAGGCATATGACAATATCCTGAAGAGTGGAGTGTAGGAAATAGTACCAATGATCATGGAATCTTGTATGTCAAGAGTTGTGAATGGCAAATAATGCTGACAATAAATGTGAAATACTGACTTTTGGTATGACCTGCATGCTAAGGATGGCAGTTATTACCTTTGTTGTAGACAGTGTGTGACCCTGTGCACTATGAGACTGTACGGCAGGTGTAGGTTGTAGTACATTCTGTCTTACCATTAAACTATAAAGATGTACAATCCAACTCTATGAAAACCAGCTATGTAGCTAAATGCAGTGCTTGCATCCACTATCGTGTGACTAGGGCCCGACCACTGTAGGATGCAGCGAAGGGGTGGGAACAAGCCACATTTTTATGATGTAGTATCAATATATTTACTTTCAGTATAAAATTGAATTTGTTCTGCCGTTTTCAGCATCTCTGCTTTAAATGCCATTCATTTCTATCTATTATCAGGCATTCCTGTTAGCTTGTCATAACATTCCCAACACTATTTATTATATAACATAATTTGCGAGTATTCAACACCAAATTACTCTGCATAAAGAGTGAAGCACTGCTTACCACAATCAGTCATTTTCTTTAAACTTTCCCAGTTTCATGGAAGATGGCTAGATATGCCTCCAAACTTAACGTTTTTGGAGGAAAGTGAAAAAAACATTTAGTTTCAAGCTAAGAAAGTTTATGAAAAACACAGGATTGTGGCAAGTAATCCTTTGTACAGCACTATTCATGTTTAAATAACCCTCATTAACTTATAAATTCTGATACACTGAAACCTGAATGTCTACCACAAACATACTTGTACATATGAAATGCTGCTAAAATGTTATAAATAGAAAGACTTTCAAGAATAAAAATGATAAAAAATAAATAAAAGTGAAGTAACTGTGAAAATGTATATGCTGTGAAATGTCATGAACGTTTACCTTTCCATTTATTTATGTGTGTGCATGTGTCAATGAGTTCATAGCTTATAACTGGTATATAAAAAAAAACTTAATTGTAACCAGATCCATTGAAACAAATGACTGAGCTACCAAATGGAAAAAAAAGTGTAAAAAAAAAAAAACTCACACCTGTATGTCTCTAAATATACTACCTTTGAAAATATATAGCAATAGAGGTAACAGAAAACGTACTAATCCTCATTATGAAACAACAAAAACCTATATGAACAATGTTTTTACAGGGAGCAAGGATCCACCTCACACCTCTACATCACCAGATATATTAACTTTGTGTGTGTGTGTGTGTGTGTGTGTGTGTGTGTGTGTGTGTGTGTGTGTGTGTGTGTGTGTGTGTGTGTGTTTGTGTGTGTGTGTGGGTACGCATGTGCATTTTTTGTGTGTATGTGTATAGTCAGGCAAACCTATTCAAGTACTACCGGCGTGCTTGCTTGCAGTTCCAAAAAAGAAGAGATAAAGCATCCGTAAAAGATGCTTTATGAATGGAAAAACTGATGTATGGTGTAAAACCATTGAAACTATATAAATAAGAGTAAACTGGCAAGTAATAATAAAGGAAGGCTTTTATATTAAGCAAACCAAACCATCTGTTTTCTAATACAAAGAAAATAAGCATTGTAGGTGAAGGAAAAGAATAAAATAGATAAAAGAAGAATGCAAAATGAGCTCGTAGTGAAATAAATGCAGACAACCAACATCTAATGCACTGGGAAGGGTTAGGTAATGCATTTTGTAAATGTGATATAAAAGACTCCTGAACATATAAACATTGTTTCAACTGTGGCATGTTTTATTGTTTTAAAAATCCAACTAAAGATAAAGACTTCTTCAGTTAGATAAAATGTTCTTACTATGATGTCTTCTAAAATAAGCACTTGTTTGATGTTTGTACAAGGAACATCATTTAAAAGCATGTGCAAGTGTCTAAAAAGTACATCAGTAGTTCCCCGTGAATTTTATACCAAAAGAAGAAAAAGGAAATTGCAGCATAACTTATAGAAATAACAGTGAAACCAGGGTACTGCATGTTGCCTTAATATAACCTACATTATTATAACAAGAGTAAAAAATAATGCGCTATTAGGCATAGAATTCAATAGTACAGATCAGGGAAGTGTAAATAGGAATAGATCAAACACAGGGAGGCTAAATGATTTGCTCAGTGACACACATCTAGTAAATAACAGTTGTAGGAATAAAACTTATGTCACTAGGTTCACATCTGAGTTCTAACCACTAGACCTAACTGCATCCCAAGGGAGCCTGATTCTCTTCCTCTTAGAGATCTACATGAGATTTCATGTCAATCAAGTTGCCACCTACTGCCCCCTGCTAGTTGCGTTACAGAAATATGGAAAATTGTATGCAACCCTTTGGGTAAGCATATGTGACCAGATGCTCTATACTTGCCATTTAAGGCGTACTTGGAAGCTCTTTGAATGAATGCAATACCCACACTCAGTACTCAACCATTTGAATAAGTGCCGATGACATACTGTTTCCAAAGATTCTTTCAAATGCTAATCTTGGCATCTTAATGAGAGTTGGGCTAAGGGTCTTTGTTCACCAAAAAGGGATAAAGTCTGAAGTTGTCAAAGCTTTTCTAGCAAGAACCACCATAAACATGCTGCCTTGTTGGGTACGTAACATAGCTTCATTTTGCTGTACTGTTTCTTCAGAGTAGTGCAAGGTATGATAAAACAGCAGACAGTACAGTGAAAAGGCAACTATTTCTGATCATAACCTTGACTTTGTACTTGTACCAATTATGCTTTAATTGCATTACCCTATTTGAAATAGAGCTGTAATTGGAAAAAAATAACAATTTGACATTCCCTGATGCTCACTCAGACATGTGCTATTTGCCTTTTATTCAAATGTAAATTTTTCCTGTAATGCCATCAAAGAATGAAAAAAAATCAAGGAAAATTGAAATGTCACTAGTAATTTCTGACATGCAGACAGTGTCAAAAACTAGCACTGCAAAGCTTTCAATCTAGCGAAAAAAAAAATCAAATTGCAAAATTAGCATAGTTCAAGCTGTGGGGGAGGGCAGAAAACAGAGACGACTCTCAGGAAAGATCTTCAGGCGTATGTGTCCATCTTGCGACTGCTGTTCTAAAATATCAGATATAAGAAGCAATTAGATGATGAATGGTCTACTTCTCTTAGCAGAAATACATGTGACTTTATGGATAAGTCACATATTAGCAGCACTTAGCAAAACATTTTGTTCAAGAACAGGGCAAACAGAACACAAGCTCTTTTAAAGTGCTTTGTCCTGGGGTACCATAAAATTCATTCATTCATTCATTCCATACTTCTTACAGATTTATCAAGTCACACAACTGCAATCAATCTTTCTTTAGTGCACTGCAATATTAAGGAAAAATTGTACAGCTTGACATTTCTAAAAATAATTATACAGTAGTTTGATCTCTCTAAAATGTATGACTCCATAAAGACGGATGTAGCGTCATTTTGTATTGAACTATTTTAAAAAAAAGCAGTAATTCAAAGCAGTCTTTTTTATAACAGCAATAAGTATCTTATTATCAATAAATATTGTACGTTATTTTATTGATATATGGATATAGATATGTCTATTTATATATATATATGTGTATATATACATACTGGGAGGCACAGGAGTGCAGTAGATAGTATTGTTATATCATGTAAGAGGTCCTCAGGTTTTGTTCTTATGGTTGTGTGTATATGTGTGTGTTTGCATGTGTGTGTATGGGCATATGCATGTATTTGTACGTATGTATGGCTATATGTATCATATATGTTTTTATATATATATATATATATATATATATATATATATATATATATATATATATATATATATATATATATATATATATATTACACACACACACACACACACACACACACACACACACACACACACATGGGTAAGTACCTATTGGTATTAAACTGAATAAACTGTGCTTCAGGGTGAGAAATCCTCTACTAAACATAATTATTGTTAGTGATAGATGTGTATGTGTCCACATTTGTGAAACTTATATTTCCTGAAAGAAGTTTAAGAATGACAATGTGTTACTTCTGTGGGTGCTAGTAAAAAATATATGATGAGGAAAAAGCCTGGCTATTGATAGAAAATAACCAAGAGCTGTTTCCGTGCACTATCGTTTGGATAAATGCTAAATGGATCCTCAGAGTAGGACAGAGTTGAATTATTGGAAGATAAAGAGTGGCAGGATGTGATAACTAGGACAACAGCCCTGGCCCTGGCCCTGTGCCTGTTTGCTGCTGCGGGGCAGTTACATCAAAGTACCTGCTGCATTAACTGTAATACTCTAAAGAACAAAATACATGGGTGACATTTCAAATCATGTAGTAGCAGGTTTTACAGCATCACAATAAAGTCTTTCAAATTTTAAATAGCATGAAAGGGTAGCACAATGCTTCTGTAAGGTATGTACAGTCTAACAACAGTTAATTGATAGTCTAATGACTGCATGTACATTTAGGAACGGATTGTGGTATAGATAAATTAAATAGTCACATTATGTCCTAATATATTCAAGACACCAAACAAGTCATCTACATGTATTTATGTGTAATCATGCTGTTTTTATCTTAGTTAAATTTTTTTATAATGGCTGCAAAATCACGAGTAAAACAGCAACTGAAGTATGATGTAAATCCAGAGCAGTATTTTTGCTAAGTCTGCTGGGGTGAGGGTTGGTATTCTCATCCAAACTTAGTTACCATACCTCTTTTATTAATACTCTTGGCAGTATTTAGGTGATTATATTTCTTGGCAAAGATTATGTCAGTTTGCTGATCATAAAAATCAGTGTAACCCCCAAGCTTTCTTTTCCGGAAAGTGAAAAATCCTTCTCTGTTCTACGCCTTACAATTAGAATATGTCAGCTGGTGATGAAATGAATGGAAGAACCATCCACAACTTTGAATTTAAAATTTCCAGTGCAGTTTCATTTTGAGTAGGGCTAGTCTTAATGATGCTGGGACTCAGTTTGGATCATTTGGTTGGGGTCTCCCTACTGACTTTCACCTAGCACCCCAAACTCCCTCCTCCTGTAGCCACTGCAATGTAAAATTATTTCACATTAGGTACTGGGTATGTATGCAATGACTGTGTATTAAAAACAAGTCAATATATTTATTTATTTATTAATACATATTTTGTCATAAAACATGTTAAACTAGAAAAAGGCTACTGCATTTCTGGATTTCCCCAAATCCAACAGATCCAGAACGTCCTCTTTCACTCTCTGCTTCACTTGTACAAGCACCCTATAAGGAGTATGTTTGATGGGTCACTAGGACCTTGTGTCTACATTGTGCACCACCATGTGGCACACCCTGGCTTTTCTGGTTAACATGTCTCCAAACTGTGTGGCACTGCCTGGATCACATGAAAGTAAGTAGGAGATAACTGTAGTGAAATGGCCCATTGTAAACTTCCTCTCTGTCTTTTTTACTTTTCTGCTCTTTTTTTCTTTCTTTTTTTCATTTTTTCTGCCTCCACTTTCCCCCCTTTTAACTCATACCTTAGCCTCCTTTATCTCCCAAGACTAACAATTTATATATGTAAATACATTTTCCTTGTGTATTATTTTCATAGGCGCATTATAGTCGATGATGTTATGACAGTGTACAGCTACTCTTCATTCAAGTGGACTAACTGTTGGTACCAAGTTTCTTATCTGGTGAGTGCTTATCAGGCTAGTTCAGGACTTAAGTTTGAACTAAGATAGTTCCATGCCAGTCAGCTACACAGCTAAGTGACTAATAGTTTTTTCTCCCACACTTACTGTTCTAGTTATATTTTTAAACCCAGTGTATTTGTTGTTATCCACCCCTTATGATAATTAGACTACATAATTCCCTCCCTCTCTTTGTTTATTGGCTGTAGTCATTTACTATCTGTTTGGAAAGTCTTTGATACAGTTGCTTAGTATAGAGTGCACTGATACTGCTTGTACTGTGTTTACTGCTAAATTAGGCAGTTTTTGTTATAATGAGTTTACTGGGTCCTTCTAGTTTCAGAAAACAGTTTCCAGGCTACTTATGACTGTTACTTGCTAAAGAGGCTAAATTTGTGTGTTTTGCTACTGGTTAGTGTGCTCTGTTGAGCTTTTTCTTGCTCATTTTCTGTGTTACAAGTAAGGCAATTTAGTGTGATGCTGCCTATCATGCCACAGAGCAGATGACTGCACTGTATAGACTCAGACATTTAGAGCTTTCTGTGTCTCAGTACAACCTACTCCCCCAGGTTATATTGCAGTTTAATTATTCGGTAATTGTGCAGTAGGTTTCATATTGCTGTTTGTCCGCAGACTTAGAATGTTTGTTTTAGACATGTAGCATCTCCAATAAATCAGTTTCATACCCATAGGCACAACACCCCCTTAAGCCCATATTAATAAGCACCTGGAACAATGGATGTATATTTTCTAACCATCTCAATAGCCAGCCTGGTTGAAATGGGCGTCCTGAGACAGTGTAGCAATCGTCCCATGAATTCTGGCAACTAGCTAATATTAAATCAGAAGATACAGTGTGTGAGAGGTATCGTTGCACAATGTTACTGGAGACAAAACTCTCTCACAAAACCACAACAAAAAAAGCATGTTTTCAGTACAGCATAACCCAACACCAAACAAAGCACACACATCTCAGACCAAACACATAGATCTACATGCACTGAAGCTCTTAAAAGTGACAACCGCAAAAATATCCTAAATGTAATCTGAGAGGCACATACCCTCAGCAATCTCACAAACTCACATTATAGGCAGCACCAACCATGAAACATAAATCTAAGAGTTAAACTGCCTCATTTCAAAAGTCCATAAGGCAAACCTCCAGACATTGTGATATTTTAGTCATAGGTGACTCCATGGTGAGAGACACTGATGCACCACTCTACAGGTTGCGCAAAGAAAGGGTCACAGTCATTTAGTTGCCTATTAGGTGCCAGGATTCACCACATCATGAAAGCACTCAGTTCTTTGCACTACAGGTACACATATTACATAGTCATAGTACACGAGAATGTAAACGACTTGAGATATACCTTCCCAAACTATGTGAAGAGAAACATGATGGAACTCTTACAGTATGTGTCTGAGACTGATATGAACCTGGCCTTGAGCAGCATTCTACCATCACCAAGAATGATACCACAATGGCAATAAAAGATTACTAATTTCAATAATTGGCTTAGCTTCTGGTGTCATTCAAAGGGGTACTAAATATTAGCCTGAGAAGAGACTGCAGACAGTCCCAACTGCTTTGTCAGGGAAGGCCTGCTCCTCCCCCCAAGGCTTTCAGATATTAGCTAAATCCTTGTACACCCCATAGCCCTGTAGTTTCTTTATTAGGCAATAACAGTCTTCCAAGGCTTTCAACATAACTAAACAAAATCCAGATAACAGTAAGGTATTGCTGTACAATGCTTCTTCTTCTTTCGGCTTTTTCCTGGTTAGGGGTTACAACAGAGGATCACCTGTCCACTCATAACTGGCAGTGGAATTTTACGGTGTTGAGTTGCTAGCCCGGTGCCCAACCTTCCACAGAAGGCACACATATGCACGCACTCACACCTAGGGCCAATTTAGAGTGTCCAATCCACCTACAGCATGTCTTTGGGATGTGGGAGGAAACCGGAGCACCCGGAGGAAACCCACAAGACCGCAGGGAGGACATGCAGGCTCCACACAGAAGGCACCCCAACCAAGGATTGAACTGGAGAAATGCTTGCTGTGAGGCAACAACGCTAACCGCTGCACCACCATGGCCACCCATTGCTGTACAATGCCAGAAGCCTTAAAAAAAATTCCACTCCCTGGAGCACTCATTACCCTGGAAATATTAATATATGCATCATCACAGAGAATTAGTTAGACCATTGAAAACATAACATCAGTGCAGGGTTTTAATGCCTATCACAAGTTCAGACCCATCACATCAGAAGATAGCACTAAAGGTGGCAGTAACTCCATATGCTTCAATACATGTCATCTCCAGACTTACAAGACAAGATAATGACATGCAACTTCTTAATGTTCAATTAACAATTAACAAAAATAATATCATAGCTAAATATAGGACCCCATCTATGTCCCTCTTGTCTTAACTACCTAAGCAGTAAGGAATCCTTATGTATTAAAGCAAACACCATTCTTCTTGAAGACTTCAACTATTCCTTCATAAACTGATTCACTTAAATATCTCCAAACATGTATGTCCAGAGTTTTTAGAATTTCATCAGCACAAACTCCCTATAACAGTTTGTCTGCAATACAACTAGGGCTGATAAAATCCTGGACTTTGTCCTTACCAATATAATACTACTTCCTTCCTGGTCAAATCAGACCAAAAGGCAATCATATTCACCGTAACACTGAAGCCTGAATCATTTTCTACTGCATCATTGTTCAGAGACAATTTGAAGGCTAATTTACTAAAACTTGAGTGATGACCTGGTTAAATTCAAAAGCCCCTTCTTGATGACCCCAGTACTTATGTGGAATCCTTCACTGCCAAATTTTATGCATATGCAAACAGCTGCATAGACACATTTGCCCCCCACCCCCACCCCCGAGATAAATACAATGCCAGATTCAAAACAAACACCTATGGTGGAATACAGATATTTTATGTTTTATAATAATAGTAATAAAAAAACTCATGGGATTGAAAAATAAATCTAACTCTCAAGGTGACAACAAATTTTTTGCTACACTAAATAGAGAGCTCCAAATCCAGATCAAATCAACCAAAAATAGATAAGAGGTAAAAATAGTTGCCTAGGTGAAGAATAACAACAGAGCCTTCTTTAATTATGTTAAAAATCTCACAAAGAATGACTAGCAGTGTGCAGAGATAATAATAAATTAAATCACATACTTGAAGCCCGAGGATACAGTCAATCTACTATTGGATAAATTTAGCTTGAATTTTACCCCTACTCCCCTCCAGTATTCTCAGATGTCATACCAACAGCTACATCCCCCTGAAATCTCCCAAGAGCAACTTCTCAATTTGCTATTTAAGGCCGAGAACACTATACCTATGTTGCCAGATAACATATCAGGCTGCCGACTGGTCAGCTAGAAACGTGACTTGTCCAGTCCTCTGCAGAAGCTATTCAGTATCAGTCTCGAACAGGCTCTATGCCAAATTATTGGAGGACTGCAATAGTTATTTCCTTGCACAAATCTGGGGCTTCAACAGACCCAGGAAATTATGGACATATAAGCCTAACCAGTCTCATTTGAAATGCTATGAAAAGGATCGTTATGAAATGAATAAATAAGGTTACAGGCTACCTACAGACTCATGAACTAACCCAGTTTATATTCATCAGAGGCAGGTAGTGCCTACTTAACATGACTGACATCTTCAAAAAAGTTACTAAAATAATGGACACGAGCAAAACAGTGTGTGTATATATATATATATATATAAATATAGATGTTGCAAAGGCATCAAAACCATCTCATACTCACTATCACAGAAAAACTCTCCCAGCTAAATTTCATTTCCTATGTAACTCATTGGGTAAAAAATGGGCTCACAAAGAGAGCCTAGGAAGTCAGGATAGACAGCACAATTTCCTCCAAAATACCTGTCACTAGCAGTGCACCTAATGGTTCAGCCCTTGAACCACTCTTCTTTGACATTAACTTCTCAGAGAGCAAAGCTAATGTTAAGGGCTTGTGACTGACCTGGCTTGCAGATAACTGCAAACTTGGTGCAGTCATAAATTCCCCAGAAGACTCCAAGATCCTTCAAGAGGGCTGATCCAGAACAAACAGCTGGTGTCAAAAGCATGGACTAAAGCAAAATTCCAAGAAGTATGTAATCATATTTATGGCAGGTGTGACTCCCCTCGTAGCTATCACATTGACAACAAACCTTGGATCGCCATGTACTCACTTTTGTAAGGAAGTGCTTTTTCATTGCACAACTTATATCTTAAGGTATTATGTCTAGCTCCAGAGATATACTGGTTCCTCTGTACTCTGCACTCATTAGGCCAAACTTTGAGTATAATGCCCCTTTCAGTATGTACATGTCCAAACAGTTGGCACAACTGGAATGAGCACATTGCTTTCCTCACTAAAAAAATCAAGAGTTTAAATCATAGAGACTATGCAGATCATCTCAAAGCCTTGTCCCTCTTCTCAGTATCATACAAACTACTGAGAGGTAAACTCTGCCTCATGTACAGAGCTTCAGCCGATCCTGTTCTGTCAGGCCAACGACACATTCACATTTTCAATGGTATCATAAATATCTGTGAATGAATCTCAATCTGTTTTGCAATAAAATAGAACATGTTGAATGGCTAGGTTTGTATCACAGAGAATGCCTCTTCTATGGAACCATCTTCCATTGCACATAAAACAAAGTACTTCTCCTACTCTATTCAAATATAATTCAGATGAATGGATGGGTAACTACAAATTCACCTCCAGTATAGTACTCCTGTCCTGCATAGGTAGGAGAAACATGTAAATGTTCCAAAATATCCTTGTTTGGCCCATCCCTGGATTGTGTATAAACAAAATACAAAGGCTAATAAAAACTACCATGGGTATTTAAGGCTAGACCTCTTAAGATCCTCACAGATCAATAAGCTATTAGGCACATATAAACCTATTAACAAAGAGATAAATGAGGAGGAATACATGGAATGGGGGCTTTTTCAAGAGGAGGGGGACATTCAGATTGGGTTACAGGAATTAGAAGTTGAAACAAGAAATGTTTTTGATGTTTTGGAAAATCAACCTGTGGAGGAAGAGGAATGGAATGCCAGAAGGGATGCAAGGAATAATTCAGCTGGCCAGAGGGTGAAAGTTAGGAAAAGGAAGCTGAAAAATCTTCCCACAAAAGTTAAAAGGAAAGGTAAGGAATAATGGTAGGGTTATTTCAGTGAATGTGAATAGCTTTTTCTAGTAAAGCTAGTAGACTAAGTATATTACAGTGGTGCTCAAGTTTAGATATTGATTTATATATCTGTAAGACACGAAAGTTTATTTCAGAATCAGACAGATTACAAACTGAAAAATTATGGGGGAATTATATTGTTTGAAATTTAGGTAAAGACAGATGTTAAGGTGTTATTTTTCTTTTTAATGAAAAAGTGAAAGTGATGGATAAGGATATGGTTTGTGCAGGCAGGATTAGATATTAGATGTGAAAATTGCAATAAGACTATAGGTTTATATATGTGCACAGATATGAAGGAAAGGGAAGATTTATTTGAGCAGATGATGTCATGTGACACTAAACCTGAGGATAATTATAATGGGGCCTTAATTGTAACATAAGGAACAAAAACTGGATGTAAAGAGAGTGAAAGTTAATAAAATGGAGGGAGGGGATTAAAGATGTGGGGTAGAGCTAAAGTACAACTTTAGAAGGGTTTTTTCCAAAACATTAATATTCTGCTTTATTTCAAAAATATAAAAAAGTGGAACTAATTATTATGATAGGATTTTCTGAAAATACTGCAATTTGGATAGAGGTGGGGAAAATGAAGAGGTTATTAAGGAAGGAAAGGGTATTAAAGAGATTAACAGGAAAAATAATATATAAAAGGAAAAAAGGAAGAAGTATCACCCAGAGGGGTTGCTGGCTCCTCTAGAGCCCAGAACAATTCCCTGATTAATAAAAAACAGATCTGCAATCTGGTGGCTGGTGCAACTGAAATGGAAGAGCCAACCAGCCAAACAGGCCCTTAAACTGGAGGAAATTGTTTGCTACATTTACAGCAAGCAGTTGCTACAGTTTATGCGTTTGGTATGGAGTGCTAAAGTGCTGAAGTTATACAAAAAATAATAGTAAAAAAAAACTTTCTGTTTAAGCTGAGGGAAAACCACTTGCTACATTTGTACCAATCATTTGCTACAATACCACACATGGACAGAAAAGGTGCTCAGATATTTGTTTAAAAGATGATACAATAGATGAAGTGCTACAGCACTCGAGTTTAGCTTTAAAAAAAAAGAAAAGAAAAAAATCTTTCTTTCTTTTAAACTGTGGTTGCTACAGTTTAGACCACACACACACAGTGTTTGACCACAAATGTTTTTAAAAGCTGGTATGCACTAAACAGCAATCGGGATTAGCCAGTTATGCCCCTTAATACTTTGCACCTGTAGCGGTTTCTCTGTTTGCCTCACCCTAACTACACTTCGGGTATCACCATGTGTGGAGATGATTTTTAAAAATAATAGTGTGATGAGGAAAAGTGAAATAAAAGTATATATCTTGATTTAATGCATACCTATCGACTGTCCAGATTTTCACAGGATGTCCAGATTTTTTTTACCTCATATTTTGGTCTGATCCTCATAAAATTTAGGGTTTTCTGGAACATCACTGAGGAGTGAAGCCACTAAACAATAACACACAGTTAAGTTTCAGACTTCATATCCTTCAGAAAAATGCATGCTAACATAAATCCTGTTATTCTATCAATTTTCTAAATTTTTAACAGCAGTATTTAAAATTTGTCCCTATTTTTGGGTCTTTGTCCCCCCCCCCCATTATTTTTGGCTTTGTCCAGATTTAAAAATCTAGAAGTCTGTTAGGATTTCTTATTGCGATTAACTATTAATAAGTACATATAAAATGGAAGTTTGGTTTAAAAAATATGAATGAAAGAATATGCATTTTTTGTAGACAGACATAAATAGCTAACCACAAGTTTTTTAACATGTGAAAGAGTAAAAATAAAGCCTGCAAGGTTATATTGTAAATATAATATGTTCATAGAATTAAAGAGGGTAAATGAAATTACTACAAATACTTTTCTGTATGGGTATTATGGGAAAAGATATAAAAAAATGAAAAGATAGAAGGATGTCTTGAAAAATATGGAAGAAATAGAATGAAAGAGTAAGGAAAGGATTGTTTAACAAAGAGTGGGCTCTGACAGATTTTTTTGAAAACAATAAAATGTTGGTTATGGGCTTCCGTGGTGGTGCAGCGGTAGCGTTGTTGCCTCACAGCAAGAGGTTCTCCCGGTCACTTCTCAGCTTGAGTTGAGAGTGCTTTCTGTGTGGAGTCTGCATGTCCTCCCCGCAGTCGAGTGGGAATTTGAAAGACATGCGTTGAATGGGCATGCCTTCTTTGAAGGTTGGGCGTCGGGCTGGCAACTCGACACCATAAAAACCAACTGCCAATCATTAGCAGACCAGAGTTCCGCTGTGGCGACCCCTAACCGGGAAAAGCTGAAAGACAAACAACAACAAAATGTTAGTTATGACAAAAAGGTTGCGTGAACTACTAGATTTTTTATTTTTTAGATTGTTTTATTTTTAATAGGAAGACAAATTATGAATGAATAAACATGTAGCAGTATAAAAATATAAGTAATATAAATAATGTAAATAAGGTAAATAATATATATTATGATTTATATAAATAAAAGTCCCCTACTTTTTAATTAGTGCTATGAGATCTTCTACATCCACCTGAGATACCACCAGCTCATGCAGATAGGGCCTTGGTTTAGCTTCTCATCTGAAGAATGGATACTACCATATATATATTTGTACTGTATTATGTTTACTGGAGCTTTTCTCCCCGGGCCTCCACTGAAAACAGGTCCTTTGGGCCCAGTGGAGTTCCCCAGTAATCAAACTGGAAATAAATAAATAAGTCTCTCTAATTCTATTTTGGGTATACTAAAAAAATGTGTGCTTAATGCAACTTTGCTGAAGTAGGCGGACTAAGAGCATTGTTTATTGGTATTCACTGGGTGTAGTTTAAATACTGACCATATTATAGCTGCTGTGGTAGGGATTCTTATATTAAGTTAATTATGCAATCTACATCCTGTATTTGTTGATAGGATTTTATAGGTGTACTGCTTAGTCAAAAATAAGAACTGTCTGATATTATCAATCTTAGCTTTAGATGTAACTTCTTTTGCATTGGTTCTGTAGCTACTTAAACAGAATATCTGTCTCACATTATATGCCTTGAACTCTGTATGGTAATTACCTAACTCTCTCCTTCTAACCTGTTCCTTTCTGTTTGTTCCCCTTAGTTCTGCTACCCTCCTCAGCTTTAAACTACAAGGTACACCCCTGGATGATTTTAAACATGCTGGGATTTTAAAAAAAATCACTGAAAGCTCACTGCAAACCTGCCAAAATGCTTTATAAATAAGAAAGTATGAATAAAGGTTTTTCCTATTAATCAGCTATTCAATATACAATGTTTTTTGGCTTGAATAGTTGTTTTAATATTACGTGTTTTTTTTACACTTGTAATCTATATAGTGTGCACACACCCCCAAGTGCAGCTGTCTCCCTCCCAGCTTAATTTAATTAAAAATAGTACTTGCAAGAGTTTCTGATTCCACTGTGCTTAGTTAAGGAGTACAGAATGACCTTAAGCTTATATTCTTTAATGCTGTGTATGTAACCTTATAAACCATACTACTGTGTTCCCAATACTTAACTGTCCCCATAATAAGCATTTCAAATACATTTGCTGCTGCCTCACTGATAGTTTTCTTCTGAGCACTTACCTGAAGATTCTTGGTCTCTGGAGTGTTATCTCACTCCATTTACCCTCCAACCTCACTTTGCTCCCCTACTCTGCCCCCAAATCCTACCCACCTCCACTACCTCTAAATTTAAACCTATCCACACCACACCCCTTGATCTATTACTCAACCCTGCTCATCCATACAGTCGATCTCTCAACATATTCCTAATCACACTAGCATCCTATCTACACACTACTCCCCTTCCTTCATTTCTACAATCTTTACTGCACTCCTTCAATTATCTACGTAGGTATTTTTTTCTGATTACCTCTCTAATAATCATTACTCTAAAATGATTCTCCTAACTCTCCTATCACTAATGCTCTTCTCCCTCTCTTCACTTTCGTTATATTTAGTCCCCATCTGACATATGCTAAGCTCTCCTACAAACACTACCTCTTACACCAATAACACAAATCACTACTCTCTACCCATCACCGCTCATCTCTTTTACACAGACAATATATTGTTCTTTAAACCTAAACTCTTTCAGAAACATCTATACTTGTTTAACATTAAAATTACTTACTGATAATTTAACCAGAATTAAATCTCATCTTTACTATACAACCTTGAAATTCCTCCAGCTCTGTGGTGACATCCACCCTAACCCTGGTCCCAGCATCACTGAATTCCCATCATAAACCCATATTCCAGGATCATGAAATGTGCTTAAATTTATCTCAGTAAACACACACAGCATATAGGTTCAAAGGTTTATAGGTAGGTACTAGGCTACTGGCCCTAGGGCCTATATAAGCCTAGCCAAAAGGTACCCTGGCTTTCGCCACCCAAGAAAATAATTTTCCTTTGCCACTGTCGAGCAGAGCCACAGAAGTGATCCCTGGGGTGAATTTCCTATCTCCCATCCAATCATCAAGATTTTTCTTGAAGAGTGCTAATGAGGAGCTTTGTTTGATATAGATAGGTAGTTTGTTCCAGAGTATAGGAAGTCTCTGGGACAGGAATCTATCCCTCCAGCATGTTCTGTTTATTGTGGTGACAAGGTTTAGGTCCCTAGAGCATGGAGCTTGGAGGGATTGGGATTTCTTTAAGTGGAGCATGTCCAAAAGCACTGGGTTTGACATAGCTTTGTGTGTTAGGCAGAGATCGCCTCTAAGTAGGCAATATGTGACGAAGTAAAGCTGCAGTTTTTTGAGATGGTCTGCGTAGGGCATCTGATTGAGGCCGGTAATCCTCTTTGTAAGGTATTTCTGCGGCCTTTCCAGTTGTAGATGTCTTGTGAGGTACATGCCCAAAGGGGTATTGTGCTCTATAATGGGTCTAATGAGTGATGAGTAGAGGGGTACAATGACCTCTTTTTTCCTGGATGAGAAACCTTTTTTGATGAGGTGTGCCAAGTAGAAGGATTTCCTGACTACTGTGGCAATGTGATTATCAAAGGAGATACTACTGTCCACCTGTGTCCCCAGGTCTCTTATCACACTTTCAGTGTTAAGTAGACTACCGCCTATGTGGTAGTTCATGGGTACAGAGTTTTTACCAAAAGGGATGACAATGCACTTTTTGGCATTGAGCTTGAGGCCATGGCTTTGACACCAGGCATCTGTCTCAGCGAGGCCCTTTTGTAGGATGTCCACATCTTTTGGAGTTTTGATTATGGCTCATAGTTTGCAGTCATCTGCGAACTTCATTAGCCAAAGACCTTCTGTCTTAGCCTGTACTTCAGAGAAGTAGATACCAAACAGGAGAGGACCCAGGACTGAACCCTGTGGCATTCCACTTGTCACTGGTCTGAAGTTGGATTTGGAGTCTGCTACTTTCACAGTGTGGGTTCTGTCAGTGAGCCAGTTGGCAACCCATCTTGTGACATAGGGATTTATACCTAGTTTAGTGAGTTTATCTATAATTCCAGAGTGAGTGTCGAAAGCCTTGGCGAGATCTAGATAGGCTGTGTGAACCACCTTACCCTCATCTACAGCTTTGGTCACCACTTCAAAGAAGTCTATCAGGTTTAGGAGACATGGTCTGCCTTTTACAAACCCGAACTGGGTGGGGTCCAGAGTTTGGAGATTACCAATGTCATTGTTTATTAGTTCCATGATGATACATTCCATAGCCTTGCAGACCAGGCTTGTCAGGCTAATGGGGCAGTAGTCCGTGGTGGCTCCCCCTTTGTGGAGTGGGATAACCGTCGCTGTGTGCCATTCAGTGGACACATAGCTTGAGGTGAGTCTATGATTGAACATGGTACTTAGGTGGGGTGCCAGTTTGTTCTGTAGTTCATGTAGAACACAGCCTAAGATATTGTCAGGTCCCATGGATGCTGTGCTCTTGGCTTTGGAGAGTGTGTTTTTTACCTCTGCAGCTGTGATTACAGGAACTTTGCATTCTTCTGGTATAGAGATGGGCCCTTTAGGGGATGGGGGGGGGGGTAAAGTTAGCACTGAACCCATCTGCCAGGATGTTGGCAATATCAGTTGGTTCTGTATATTTAGTGATATTGTGCTGTAACTCAGAGCAGATCTGAGTGTTGACCATTGAGATTCTTGACATTGCTATAGAATGCTTTGTGGTTGTCTTTAGAGTCAGTGGCAATTTTGTTTTTGTAACTAGCTTTGGAGGATTTTATGAGGGATCTCAGCTTCTTACTGAGGCTGACCAGGGAGTTCCTCCAATCATGGGATTTTACTCTTTTTTGCAACAGTTTCTTTCTTCTGTTGTAGAGTTTGTTTATTGCAGGGGACCACCAGACTGACTTCCTTTTTTGGAGGATAGCATCTTTGTTCTGTTAGGGATTGCATGATCCATGCACTCGTGTAAGTGCTTATAAAGGGCATTTGTGTATGATTTAGCAGTCATACCTCTATTGTCCGTCAGCATGGATGTCATGATGTTTGCCACTTCTGTCTTAAGAAGCGTGAAGTTGGCTTTGGAGAAACTTTTTATGGTGCTTTCCTTAATGGGGCACTGGGAAGTGGATGTCTAGGGTGATTAGCTTGTGTTTGGATCTGACCAATGAGGAATTGACCTCTGGTGTGGAGCACTGGTTCCCATGTTGGTAATAACCAGGTCTAGGATATTGCTGCCCGTGGTGGGGTTGTGGTTAAGTTGATCCAAGGCATTGGAATTTATGAATTCCAGAAAACGTTGAGCACAAGGGTTGGTACATGAGTAGTTTTCCCAGTTAATGGTGGGGTAGTTGAAATTAGGTTGTACCCTAATATTTTCCAGTGTATCAAGAAATGAGGAGTGGGAATCCTGTGGCATGGTGGGGGATCTGTAGCAAGCTACAATTTGGATTGCGGTCTTGCCCAGAGTTAGTTGCACTTGGATAATCTCGGATGCATTATGCTGAGCAAGTAGCCTGGAGGTGTGGATATCCTTAATGAATATGGACACGCCTCCACCTTTAGTGTTTCAGTCCAGGTTAGGTGGCCGAAAGGTGTGGTATGAGTTATAGCCTAGTAATGCAGGGGTACTCTCTGGAGCCTTGAACTAGGTCTCTGTCACTGCACAGATGTCGATGTTCTCCATTTTAAGTAGTGCCTCGAGTGAGTGCATTTTGAGATTTAGACTTCTAGCATTGAGTAGCAATACCCTCAGATTTTGCTTGCTTGTACCTGTTACAGTGGTGAATTTGTCATTTGAACCTTGCCTAAAAAAGGCACTATAGGGGTGGCTAGAGCCTTAGCCAGTATCTGGAATCCCAGGGGTGATAGGTGCAGGCCATCTCTGGCAAAGCATCGTGGTTTGTTGATCATGTAATCCCAGGCAGACAAATACTGGATCCCCTTAGAATGACACCAGAAGCTTAGCCAATTGTTGAAGTCAATCATTTTGTCCTTGTACTGTGGTATCATTCTGGGTGATGGCAGGATGCTACTCAGGGCTAGAGTCATACCTGCCTAGGCTGCAAGATCGGACAGCTCCTCTATGTCCCTTTTCATGTAGTCTAGGGAGGTACTTCTCTGGTCATTCACACCAACATGGACAATGACAGAGTCATATTTTTACTTGTTGTGGAGTGACCTGAGTGCATGCATTATGTGGCAGATCCTGGCACCCGACAGGCAGCTGACAGTAACTTTCTCCTTGTTTAGCCTGGTGAGTGGAACATCAGTGTGCCTGACTATAGAGTCACCTATGACTAAAGTGTTGGATACGTTGTTATGCCTTATGGGCTGTGGTTGAGTAGCACACTGAGTTTGTGAGCTATGTGTCATTTGGGTTGTGTTGGGGGGGGGGGTGGAGGTTGCTTGTGTTTCTGCTTTGGAGGTTCCTGTTGCTTGGGCAGGTTTTTACTGACAGCCTCCATGAATGTAGGTGTGTGTTTTGTGTTTCTATGGTGTAGTTTTGAGGGACTATATGATGAGTATGGTGTGGTGCAAGTGTTTACCTTCTCCTCTTGACTGTCTTGGGTGAAGAGAGATTTGCTTCCAGTTTGGCTATATAAGTGCATCTATCACAGGTTGTAGTGTTGGGTGGCAGGAAGAAAGAGTTGTCAGTGTACATGAGGCAATTGCTGCATTGCCCCAAGATGCCCAGATTCATCAGGTAGACAGGAGAAAACACCGGGAGCTGACCCTTAGACATGCCTGGATAGGTGCTTATTTGTTAAGTACTAGAAACTGTTTTCCTCTAGACAAGTGAGGAAAGTTGAGTGCTGTAGTAATTTGTAGCTTATTTAGTGCTTACAATGAGTTCTGAACAAGTGCTGAGCTCAAAGAAACAGACTTGAGTGCTGAAACTAAAAAACTGGCTAGTTCTAAGAAACAAATTTAAGCTAGAAGGCTTCCCCTCCAACACATATAACAAAATCCCTGAGTTGCATACTTAGATAACTGCACAATTTCCTAACATACTAGTAATCACTAAAACCTGGATTAAACTGCATATAAAAGATACCAAAGTACTTCCTCCTGGCTTTAATATGTTCAGAGCTGATTGACTTAAAAGAAAACGAGGTGGTGTTGAAGTAATATATCCTGATTGTTTCTCCTTACCCCTCACAACCAATCCATACTCTCCTTTGATAAAGCTGAACTATTAATCACCTACTTTAAATTAAATAACAATAAAAGTCTTTGCATTATAGCTTTACACATACCCCCTGACAATTACTTATCAACTCTGAAAATTATCCTATCGTGGATGTCAAAAAAATGTATATCTCTGGAAACAGTAATATTAGGTGATGTCAACAATGACTGGCAGAAACTTAACTTACAATTCCCCACAGACAGCATAAACCTATTTGAATTTTCTCAACTAATAACTCACCCAACCTTTACCAGTTCTGCAAACCAAAGTGGCTGAATTCTTGATTGGATTTTGGTCTCCCATCCTAGCAATTTCTCTATATCCAAAACACTTCCAGCCTCTATCAGTGATCACCACTCCATCTGCACAACTAGACTTATCTCTCATTCATGCAGACAACATACCTACAAGACGGTACAAAACCTATTCAACTTTGAACAGCAGGCCTTTACAAATATATTAAACTCCATTAATAACACCTTAGACAGTTTAGCTCCCACCAGAAGGAAAAAGTCAAAACCAACTATACCCCTTGGCTTTCTGCCTATACCAGATCACTCATGCAAAAAAGAGACAAGGCTTGAGCAACTTACCAAAAACATAAGGCTCATAGCAATTTATAGCATTTCAAAGCACTGCATAACCTTGTAAAAAATGTTAATTTAAATACAAAAAACAATTCTATGCAAAGCCACAAGATCAGCACAAATCCAGTCCAAAACCTTCTAGCACACTATCAAAAAAATCCTACACCCATGAAGTCAGTCCTCCTCCCAACCCTCCTATGATAGTATCTCCCCTGACATAGCATCTCAATTTAACTCTTACTTCATTGTTAGCATAGCTTCCATCATTAACAAATTCCCTCTGTCACCCTCTACTTTCTCTCAGCCTCCTATTGCCTGTCACTCCATATTTTCCCTTCAACCAGTTGCTACTTCTTTCCTCAAATCTCTCTTGTGCAAGCTCAAGCTATGTTCCCTCTCTGCAGACAATCTTCCTAATGAATTACTACTAGCTTTTGATAGCATTTAATCGAAAATCATAGCATTTATTGTGTTTTCTGCTTTTCTGTAAAAAAAACTTGAAAAAAACAAAAAAAAATATCCTTGCTTTCCATACTTTCCTAACTAGTGTTCCAGAGACCAGATTTTGCTGATCCCTGGGCTTTGTCTTGGTTCCTGTTTTCTCCATTTTCCTTGTTTGGTCAAGGGGTAGTTTCTTTACTCACTAGTGGGAGTAGGGAGTACTGAGCTGCCTGTTTGTCCTCAGAGGAGTGGTTTAAGGCAGTAACTTGTAGTTTATTGGCCATTTTGGGTCATTTCCTGTCTTTTCCAGCCCCCTGCTATAAAGCACGCTTTGGCGGGCTTTTCCAGCTATTGAGAACTCAGCACAGCTCCTCGTGGTGGCCAGCAGTGTTCCTCTAGCAGCAGAGACCAGAAAAGACTACCTTTCCAGATTTTAAGTATTTTTCTTGGCTTTTTCGACTTTTTGTGCCTTTCGACTACTGTTTCTGCTTATTTTATCAAAGTTTGCACTGTTTTTCTGTGTTTATAAGCTAAAACTGTTTACTGCACTTGCTAGTTTAAGTTTTGCCTAAAAGTTAAACTACAGGCTAATACACTCAAGTGTACTAGCTTTTGATAGCATTTAATCGAAAATCATAGCATTTATTGTGTTTTCTGCTTTTCTGTAAAAACTTGAAAAAAAAAAAAATATCCTTGCTTTCCATACTTTCCTAACTAGTGTTCCAGAGACCAGATTTTGCTGATCCCTGGGCTTTGTCTTGGTTCCTGTTTTCTCCATTTTCCTTGTTTGGTCAAGGGGTAGTTTCTTTACTCACTAGTGGGAGTAGGGAGTACTGAGCTGCCTGTTTGTCCTCAGAGGAGTGGTTTAAGGCAGTAACTTGTAGTTTATTGGCCATTTTGGGTCATTTCCTGTCTTTTCAAGCCCCCTGCTATAAAGCACGTTTTGGCGGGCTTTTCCAGCTATTGAGAACTCAGCACAGCTCCTCGTGGTGGCCAGCAGTGTTCCTCTAGCAGCAGAGACCAGAAAAGACTACCTTTCCAGATTTTAAGTATTTTTCTTGGCTATTTACGAGTTTTTGTGCCTTTCGACTACTGTTTCTGCTTATTTTATCAAAGTTTGCACTGTTTTTCTGTGTTTATAAGCTAAAACTGTTTACTGCACTTGCTAGTTTAAGTTTTGCCTAAAAGTTAAACTACAGGCTAATACACTCAAGTGTACTAGCTTTTGATAGCATTTAATCGAAAATCATAGCATTTACTGTGTTTTCTGCTTTTCTGTAATAAAAAACTTGCAAAACACAAAAAAATATCCTTGCTTTCCATACTTTCCTAACTAGTGTTCCAGAGACCAGATTTTGCTGATCCCTGGGCTTTGTCTTGGTTCCTGTTTTCTCCATTTTCCTTGTTTGGTCAAGGGGTAGTTTCTTTACTCACTAGTGGGAGTAGGGAGTACTGAGCTGCCTGTTTGTCCTCAGAGGAGTGGTTTAAGGCAGTAACTTGTAGTTTATTGGCCATTTTGGGTCATTTCCTGTCTTTTCCAGCCCCCTGCTATAAAGCACGTTTTGGCGGGCTTTTCCAGCTATTGAGAACTCAGCACAGCTCCTCGTGGTGGCCAGCAGTGTTCCTCTAGCAGCAGAGACCAGAAAAGACTACCTTTCCAGATTTTAAGTATTTTTCTTGGCTTTTTATGACTTTTTGTGCCTTTCGACTACTGTTTCTGCTTATTTTATCAAAGTTTGCACTGTTTTTCTGTGTTTATAAGCTAAAACTGTTTACTGCACTTGCTAGTTTAAGTTTTGCCTAAAAGTTAAACTACAGGCT